>NW_028145452.1:1607500-1877500 GCF_977016875.1 Pavona decussata
TTCACTAGGTTATAGAAGAAAGAAACATTTTTTAGACATTTTTTTTAGACCGGATTAACAATTATTTTATGAGTTGCAACCGCTCTCCCCTCCCCGCTTGACTCATTCTCCAGTATTCTCTATTAGTATTCATTAGTGCAGCGTTTTAAAATTAGCATATGAGGACATTTATTCATACAAAAATAATATTTTAACAGACAATAACCAATCCTTGCCGTTTCAGTGAAATTTAACCAACACGTTCCTTCGAAACATGCCTGATAATGACCCGCAGAAGGAGCACTGCAAAAACAAAGTGTATTTCTTTGCGACGGGATTTTTGAAACAACTTGTTACGAGTCTTTCCATCATTGCCTCCAGCGACATTCTAGCGGGGACCGTTCTTCCCACCACACTGGCAATTGTCGCACATGTTGGGCCATTCTTCGTGGTGACTTCTCTTCTTTCGAAAGTTATTTACCGCCTGCCCGTGCTGGCGAGAGTTATCCTCGCCTCCGTTATATCGACCCTCGGAGTAACTATTTACGCTTTTGAGCGGCTTGACGTGGCGCCGAGACTCGCAGGGACTGGTTTGGCTGGTGTCGGCGTTGGAATAGCAGAGTTGTGTTCACTGTTTTGGTTTGAGAATGCTAAAAAGGATGGGAGCAAGTTTGATGCTTCGTATGAATTGGGCGGAAGGATTTCATCTTTACTCGGAGCAATTTATTTTACAGGTATCATTATATTATTTCAGGCAACGCAAGTGACTGACTGATTAACATTTGAATGCATCATTGAACACCAAGTGCGGGGGAAACGAGGAAAAAGTTCGAAAGGAGCGGAGGGAAAATTAGACTAGGCCTGTTTCAAACGTCGTGCTACTGCCGTGCCGAACTTAATCTATTGAACCCCGCAGTGGCACGGCAGTGCTTTCAAACGTCGAATTTAATTCAGTTGTGCCAAATTCTAAAATATAGAAATGCGTATGTTCAATGAATCATTGAACACCAAGTGGAAACGAGGAAAAAGTCAAAAAGAGCGGGGAAAATTAGACTAGGTCTGTTCCAAACGTCGTGCTACCAGTGCCGTGCCGAACTTAAATCAATTTGAGCCGGCAGTGGCACTGCAGTGGTTTCAAATGTTATAAAATATAGAAATGCGTAAAACGAGCAAATTAACCCAAATACATTAAAATGATTTATGAATTTAGTTCGGCACGGCAATAGCACTCCGTTTGAAACCAAGTCGCGATAAAGTGCCGTGCTAAAAAGTCGTGCAGAACTTAATTCACCCTGCCAAACTAAATGATTTCAAACGTCGTGCTACCGCCATGCTACAGTCGCGCCAAAAGTTCTAAAATATAGAAATGCGTAGAACGAGCAAATTAACCCAAAATACATTAAAATAATTTACGAGTTTTGTTCGGCACGGCTATAGCACGCCGTTTGAAACCAACTGTCGCGCTACTGCCCTGCAGCACGAATAGGCCTGTCGCGCTACTGCCGTGCTAAATAGTCGTGCCGAACTTTATTCATCCTGTGGAACTAAATCGGTTTCAAATGTCGTGCTACTGCCGTGCTTAAGTCGAATTAAATTCTTGAATTTAGTTCGGCACGGCAGTAGCGCGACGTTTGGAACAGGCCTAAGAAAAGTACTTTTCCTCCCTAATTTTTTTTCGTCGAAATTTTTCCACCCGTTTCGACTTTTTCCTCTTCCCCACTATCTGCCCTTGGGTCACGGCCGAGGATGATTTTAAAGGCAAGCAAACTTAGTTAAATGAATGTAAATATATGATACATATATTTTGAACTGCAGATGAAAGATCAAATAGAAGAGAGATCCTTGCAGTTAGCACGCAACTTAAGCAGTTGCGAAAAGAAAGCCTGGAAATTTTTTCCAGGCTTTCTTTTCGGAAGTGCTAACCTTTTGCGTGCTAACTGCGGGGATCTTTTCCTATTTAAACTCAGCTAATAACAACGTAAGTTCGTGTTTATTACATTTCTTCGCGATTATTCCATGATTCGTTCAACTTGTACAATGTGGCCGAACTATCCAGGAACAGAATTAATAGGAGCGCCGTTCAAGTTAAGACAGAGAATGAAAAATTCGGTCGTGTGTTCACGTTCTTCCCAAAACCTTGGATTTGTCATTTCACGTTGTTGTTTTGCTGATGGCGGCAGAGATATGTACCAAAATTTATATCTCAACTTCAGGGTCATTATTTTTCTCGTTATATGAAGTTTTCGTTAAATTCGATTCTCGACGTCGCCGTTGTATAGCTGCAAAAAGGCACCTTTTAGTCGTTATCGTTTTATTGATAAAATTTACATTTAAATTGAATTTAAAGGTGCATCTTGTAACAAGTATTGAATACTATTTAACAAAACATTAATCTCGACGGCCAACTTACAAGTAAATGGAATCAGTTAAGAGAGAAAAGTGTTCGTCTCTTGGTATTTAATGCTTATAAAAGTTCTCAGTGTTTGATCTACAAAAACAACAACACTTTATTACCTTGCTTACTAAAATATTATTCCCCGCATTCAAAATGCTCATTAAAAAAACCCCCTGAATGGTCAAAATGAGAAGCGTTGTTAACGGCTTCGCAAGCAAGAAATGCGTGACTTTCTTTTGGATTATAAAACTTGTTATTAAAAACTAGATATTTGCAGTGCTAGATTTGTAAGAGCTGATCTAACATTTTGTTTTATTTGCAGGCCTAACATCTTTAGCGTGCATTTCTTCTCAAACAGTACTTCTGACATGCGCACCTCTTTCTCTTCTAAATATTCCACTGTATTTTGTTTTGGACAAAGAAAGCCTGGGCACTAGCTCTCAAGCCGCCTCCTATAAGAGCGTGGGGTACCAACCAATCGGATTAGACGCAGATAATGACGAGGGCGAAATGTCCTGGAGGGAGCAACTGTCGACGACTTGGAAATACGCTCCTGCCATTTTGTCGTTATTCGTGGGTTTTTTCGGGCGTTATGTGGCAGCCAATGCAGAAGCCACGACGTTGGTCTTTCCGGAGTCACATGTAAATCCGCGAGATCACTTCGTGTTTTTCACCTTGTCAGGAATGTTTGGTGAAATGCATGGGAAATGTCTCAAAGAGTTGATGGCCTCCTGTACTAATATACGCTCGTGCGTGTTCAACAGAACTTGGGATGTTGCAATTTTACTACTATTGGCTTCCTTTGTACCTTTGTTTGCGTCTTGGTACCGATTTCTACCCGTGATTTTTATCGTCCTTATTCTAATGTTTATTTGCGGTTTTTTGAGCGGTGCAGTCTTTACAAGCGCTGTTTTCAAGGTGCACAAAGCAAATACTTCAACCACAAAGAGTTTTGTGCAATATCTCTTTAACACTGCATACAGCGGTGGAATTGTAGCGGGGGCATTTCTTGGTTTGTACGTCGAGCCGATACTTGTAAAACATTGCATTGAATTGGGAAGGCAGAGTGAGTACTGTTTGGCCAGGTCTGCAAAAACCACGATCTCACATTCCTGCCTTTTATGACATGCCTGCACTGCAGGCTAAAACCGGCTCGGCTATGATATTATAGGTTTTATTAAAAACTGGATCATTGTATAATGCAATGCCAGGGTTTTGATTGGCTTAGCGGCCGTGGTATATGAGCCATTATACCATGCCCGAGAAGTAGCGACCATAAATTGTTTTGTCTTTTCTGGTTGCTCTTGAAAAGGAAATCAGCAAGGCCTACCAATATTACTTGATTGTTTTCAATAAAACAATTATTCCACTCGCGCTTGTTGGATATGAGATGATTATAGCCAACTCGGTGCAACGCGCCTCGATGGCTATCTATCATTTCATATCCAACGCACGCGCGCTCGTGGAATAATTGTTAAATGTATGTAAGCGCGTGGTAGTTTCGACACTCAATTGAAACTTCTCAATTACAATGCTAACATTATAATCGAAATAAAAATGGTAATAATTATTGATAGCATCACAAGATAACGGAATGAAATAATGAGAACCGTAGAGAGGCGTTGAAAGGAATGAAATAGAGTAGGGCATAACAAAGAATAGTGTTATTTGCTAAAATGTGTACACAACACAACCCTAACATGAAGTGCAACACATGCAAAAACAACGGGATCGAATAGAAAAGAATAATAGTGGGAGAAAATAAAATGTACATAACAACGTTTCTATGACTCTACCTTGTCCTACATTTTTTAATTAATTAATCCTTTGTCATTTTCCACTTACTTTTATTTTTTTGGTACGTTAGATAGTCGAAAGGGAAAAGTGAGAATACCAAGCTTGCAATTGTTTCGCTCAGTTCTGCCCATGTTTGCTCGTGTGTCATATCAAGAATAATACATCACCCTCATTTATTTATCAGGCTTAAAATATACCATCACATTTTTCTTTCATAGCGCATATGCCACGCATCGACATTGAAATCTTAGCAGTATGCAGGATATTTTTTCACATGAGCTAGCTCTCACGAGTAGTCTCCTGTAGGCTCAGTGTCGGAGCATCCGAACTTCAGCCAGTAGTAATCGGAAGGTAAGAAGCTAAGCTCGACTCCTGATGGGAGCACTCAGATTTCCTTCGAGTATACCTGTGTCACTGACTGAATAATACATCACTCTCAGGAAAAGAACTCTACTTAAAAAGATATAAAAACTGCCAAACGGAGACGATATGTTTGGGGAGCGTTCCTGCCTCTTTTTTTTTTTTCTTTTTCGTTTCAAAACTGACAATTCATGGATCAATACGTTTACTTCACTCTTTCGTTTCGGCCCAGTTCCAGACCACCATGAACAACAACAGCAACCTCCTGCAAACCTATTTTAATTTTTGTTTTATTTTAATCACAAAAGTCAATTTATAATAAATTGATAATAGTCTGTCTGACATAAATCAATAGCTCATAGAGAGAAGTACTCCACTTTGGCCATTTGCATTTGCATTTTGTACCGACCTCCCACGTTCGAATTATCTGCATACCTCCTTCAGGAAATAATCCTTTAATACTTAGCGCAAACACTGATTTCAAATAAAAACTCATCCTTGGTAAGAAGAAATAATGCGAAAGCTAAAAGCATGCGACTTAATGAATAAGGAAAGCTTATGGCTTTCAAGTCATCTCAACTAATTACAATACGTATCTAATCACCACAAATGTTTGCATACGAACACTGTTTAGCAAGAAGAAGAGTCAAGTTTTCCTGCGAGTGCCTCAGGTGTTCAAGCAAGGTTTGGCATTCTGTGTCCAATTTCAAATGAAGCTGGATCTCACGCTCGAAAAACGAAATCAGAGATGAAATAAAATGTTAAGTTTGGCTTACATATTTCACCATTATCCCTACGGCTGTAAAGCCTGGAATATTTCAGACCATAGGTACATCTGTCCTCTCCATGATAAAATGTCGACTAGAATTTACCGCCCAGTCATGTATGCGCCTGCTACTGAAGTTGATTCAGTTTGGGGCGACATGCACCGTTTGCAACGTCTTACATGGTTGGTTGATAGAACAAAAGAACGAACAACAGAACAATGTTCCCAGCCCTAAAAAACAATGCAGCTGCAGGTTATCAGGGGCCAGTGAAAATAGAGCTTTTGAAATGCGCAGGCCGGTCTACTGTCAAGTTTTCCTTCGCAGGCGTGCCTGAGATTGTTTCCTCCAGGCTGAGGACAAATTCATTTTTGAGACACTTTTACAACTGCACACCGACGGAGTCGAATAGTTCAAAATAACCCCCCCCCCCCCCCCTCCTCAGCTTTAGCGGCGCGAGAAAACATTGCGATGCGCCCAGATCATAAAGGCGAGGAAAAATATTGCGAGCGGCTTTCCACTATCTAAATGCCTACAACATGCTGGTTATTTATTTATTTATTTATTTATTTATTTATTTTTATTATTTTCCGTTACATACTTCGCACAATATGTTTGAATGTTTTCACTAAGTCAACCATGATTATATCAAGCTCTGATGAGTTTTTGTAAAGGTCCCCGTAATTACTTACTACACTGAGTAAAGTTGTGTGCGTCAAGATAACAATAAAATACAGTCAAACACTTATTATTATAGGCTAAATTCTTCCACTGAACATCCAAAATGAGGAAAATAAAGGAGATCTGCTGCAACAAATGTGTTGTAAAGTTTAACCCTTTGCAGTTAACTTTTCCTTAAAAATATTGGATTAAGGAGGCTCATTATTTTTAGGTTTTAGCGCAAACACTTGTTTCCTCTCTCAATTTGCGGAGTTTTCCTCTGGCTACTAAAACTGACCTAAACTGTGGACATTTCTTGCCTTAAAATGTAATCACGAAGTGCTAATTCTCTCCGGTAATTAACTCTGTACCATTTAAGATTTCCCTTCGTGCATGGGGAGGGTGTAGCCCTCATCAGTCGCCCCCTGTATATTCTGAAAAAGGAGTGCACTGAAAATCTATGTTGTATCTTTCCCGGTAACGAAAAATTTCCAAATGGCCAAAGTAAAAGAATCGAATTT
Organism: Pavona decussata; assembly: GCF_977016875.1. Taxonomy (NCBI): domain Eukaryota; kingdom Metazoa; phylum Cnidaria; class Anthozoa; order Scleractinia; family Agariciidae; genus Pavona; species Pavona decussata. Next base: position 1,613,977 of record NW_028145452.1, read on the forward strand.
TTATCAATGTTTTAAAAGAAAAAAAAATGCCAGTTAATTTTTAGAGATATTCTGATTTGGAACATCCGGAACATCCGGAATATCTCCCAAAAACGCTCTCTAAGTCATTCTCCTTTTGAGCCCGCTATATTCAGAGGGTAATAACGTTTGGGATTTATTCGGTAGCCTGAACAAAATTTATCGTTGTTTTCGGGTCGCCAATTTTTGGAAGTTTAGAGTTTTTTGGCCGTCTTTATACTAGAGGACGCATTATCCTTCTGGACGAACTTGGCAAAACCTTCGTTGTTCGTCTGGCTATGCGTCTCTAGTCAGTAAAAACGGGCACAAGACGCATCTTCCGTCTGAAGCACAACGGAAGATAGTCCGTCCAGACGGAAAATGCGTCTTGTGCCCGTCTTTATACTAGAGACGCATAACCAGACGAACAACAAATGTCTGCCGGCTAAGTTCGTCCATACGAGCAACAAGCTAAGCTCGAACGCGTTGAGTTCTTTTCACTCAAAGAGCTTCTTTCGTTGTGCGCCGTTCAATACGCACAACGGAAGATAGTTCGTCCAGACGGAAAATGCGTCTTGTGCCCGTCTTTACAGTAGAGATGCATAACCAGACGAACAACAAATGTTTGCCCAAGTTCGTCCAGACGGCTGGATAATGCGTCCTCTAGTATAAACGGCCATTACCGGCGGAGTTACTTCATGAGTGACGAGCAGGCTAGTTGACTGGTGTTTGTTACCAAACCAAGACATTCCCAAGATCACGACGAATTTTCTTATCAGTTATCAGAAAGCACGCGCTGCATGACGCTCATTTTAGTAAGGAGTTAATTTGATTAAATATAAGTTATAGGAATATGTTAAATAAAGTACGTTTTGATGTTCAGTGGGATAAATGTCCACAACAAAGACATTTCTCTCATCGGACTAAACTTACAAGGCTGTTCTTAGAGGTTGATTTCTAATCTCACGTATTTTGAGAACATAAGGTTACCATTCAATGATACAGCATCCCCCACACAGATTCTGCAGTTTTTTTGTACCTCTTATGGTGACAGATTCACAGTAGGACACCACTAACCTTTCCAACTTTTCGCCGATGAGGCGTTTTCCAGTTTGGTGATTCTTCAATTAGCTACCAATGATACTGACAAACAGATACAAAGTAACGCAGAAAGAGTTTAAGCAATCGCAACATGGATACACTAATTTGCCAAAATTTGTCAAATTCATAGGTAGATAACCTGCATGCTACTGCCCTCCCAGTCTGTTATAACACGATTAGTCCTGTTATCTACCGCTCATGGGGTCGACAACGATTACACACAGGGAGTGGTTGGCTAAGCTCGAACTCGTTGATTTCCAGTTCTTTTCGCTCAAAGGGCTTCAAGGAGCCCTTTGATAACTGTTTCTTCGTTAATGCAGTTGGTTCATTGAATGTTGCATTTAATACAATCCCAAAAAATGCCCAGGCACATCGAAGATATGAGGAAGAAACATCACCCATTTTGCAATCAGAAATTAAAGTACGTTATACTGCTTTATCAGAAATAACATTCAAAACAACAAAGGCTCGAATCATTGTTGTCAGTCAATTTGGCTGGTACCTCACGGTATATAAAGACGTTCTGTTTGGTTGTCTTTTGAATCTACTTGCCGCCACACGATAAGGTTTATGATCCAGAAATCAAATGACTGCTACACTCCCCTAGGTGTTAGTCGTTTCACCAAGTTTACGCCAGTTGACAATTCAACATCGACGATTAATCTTCAGTCTATGCATGGACGAAATTCTACAGTGAGAACGATCAAAGTAAACTACTAAGCAGCACTTTTTGTATGCACTTTGATTCTTTCTTTGGGTTCGTTGATGAAATCCTCTCTCCGCAAAGCTGCCTTTACTTGAACTAGGCATTCTTATGTTGCATGTTCTTTTTTCAGTCTATCAGATAATACAAAATAAAATGAGACATTTTTCAGTTGTCAGTGATACAAGAGGAAATATTGAGAGTGAAAAGGTTAAAGCAACGACTTTCGATCAAAGCCGGCAGTAAAAAAATGTTAGGCTATTTTTGATATGTTTACATAATATGACAAAACAAGACTTGCCGATGAATCAGTGTCAGTGACTGAATCGAGCAGAAACCGCGTTGATTTATGATTTAACATATCAGCGATATTTGTGAGCGGTTACTCCTTAATCAAAGCTAAAAAAACAGAAGGTTATGATCATAAGAATTTTAGAAAGAGAAATCCGAGAATTTTGAAAGAATCATTAATTAAAGTGGCGTGATAATTTCTTCACTGATTCTTCCTTTGTTCGTCTGAAAAAAGTTTCTCTTTTCTAAACTGAAGTTCCAAGTTGTGCGGTTTTATTATTTTTCTGTATGGGATCGTGTCAACAAGATAAGCCAATAACTTAGATATTTCATCAAGCCTTGTGCTGGTGGTGAATATCTACATCTATAGGACCTATATATAGGTGTCATTGATCGACACTGGCTGGCTGCTATCGGTTCAGATCAGAACATTCAGTCTAGGCTTGATGAGTTGAGTGAACGCAAAAACTGAAGCGTACGCAAAAATATTTCTAAATTTTGCATTCACATTTGGCACCTCTTTCTCAGCTTCACTTTTTTTTGTAGAAAGGCCGGGGTTCTGCGGTTTCCTTCCCTTTTCAATTAACCAACCGCGGAGTTCTTGAAGTGTTTGAACCGAGGATCCCCTCGGTCCAAAACTGACAGTCCTTACACTGAAAGACCGGCGTGGGTAACCGCATTCATTCAGAGCCAAGATCGTCCAAAGATCGACTGTACTTTCTATCAACGGATTTTTAACTTTTAAAGCAAAAAGAAAATGATGCTACAGAACACACGGGCAAGTTCTTCGCTGGTAGCCGCAGTTTAGAGCACAGTTTAATATAGCAATGAAAGGTGTTAACCGCAAAAGTAATCCTAACCGAGTTTTGTCTTTCATCACGCCCGATTTTTATTCACTGAAGAACAAATTTGGTACAGTAACAAATTAAACACAAAATCTTTAGCTTTTGCCAAGAAATTGTGATTTTTATCCGATTGTATTGACATGTTCCTTGACCGCCATAGCGGATACTAGATCGTTCCGGCAGTCGATTGATTCCCCTACTATAAAATGTAACATTCAAATCTGTTTTTCAGGTACTCATCCTTCATATTTTCAACTTTTCCTGAATTCGAAGTTTTGGCCATGAAAATTTTATGACTTTTAACCATTCGGAATTAAATGAATTGCTAAAGAAACCACCTTTTCGGGAACAAGCTCCAGAGAGAGACTCCAGCAAATTTAGTGAGATTCTATCTTCTTTGAGCCAAGGCTACAACAAACTGTGCCAGCCGCTTCTCAGTTCAATGCGATTCCGACGTGTTCAGATAAAATATTTTTCGCTTGGAAGTCAAACGGATTTACTTTTAGAGTGAATCAACTAACATTCGAGGAACTAAACATCGATAAGAGAATAATAATGCAATGCCAGTTTTGAACTCGTCATGTCTGAAGTGGTTTCTATGAATGAATTTCAAGTGTGAAACTGAAGGTTAATAGAGGATAAATCCACGAAAAAAAATAATAAACACACACACACAAAAAAACGAGTCATGGCTATGTTCTGGAAGTGAGATATAAAGCGTGTTGCTTCTATGAAACACGATCAAAATTTAACTTACGATTCAGCCCTCGTTCATGCACCACTCTATTTCATTCTGTTACTATTCCACTGACAGTCGCTGTCTATTGAAATAAATGGAACTGAAAAGGCAACAAGTAGACGAAAGAAACTTTAATCTCGAAAAAAGAACAAACTTGGATCAAATGTGCCGGGCGGCGATTCAACACATGAACTACAAAAGCGACGAGTGTTGGCACAGACGAACAAAGATTAGGAAACCAACTAAACTAACAAAATCCGAGAATAAATGTTCATTAAACCCCGGGTAAACAGGTCTGGTCAAACATACCCCCTTAGAGAGTCAAGAAATTAGAAAAACAAAGAGCGATATTAAACCAACACAAGGCATTTGAGTCCCCCCACGTTGAAAGACAACAGAACCTTACGAATTTAATAAAATGTCCTGGTTTTGTAACAAGGAAACTTAAACATTTCACTCGTAATGCAATTTGCCGTTTGATTTCCTTAATTGAAGTGTGCATGGATTTTTCAATAAACCGAGTGAACATTTGGACGTAAGGAAAAAATTTACTTTTGGGGAAATAGACTTTCTAAAGTGGCTAAACTACCGGAGACAGAATAAAGACAAAAGTAATTACAAAGATAATTAAGTAATTACACGTCAATTCGCTTCCCATGCACTCACAGTTTGCAGATTACACAAGTTTCACCGCCAAAGGATCGCCAAAATCAACCGAAGTGTCAAAACACCATGGCTCACGATAACACGTTCTGAAAATCCTGTTAATTTCGCGCCAAATAACTGCCATAGGTCTTTAAAACAACACCAAACCAATTAGCTTATATGTATAAGTCGTTTGATGTTAATATAAGACTGCGTACTTTTAAATTTAGAGAAGTTGATAACAGAAGGTGACGAGCTGTATGAGCTGAGTGGCAGAAAATGTGCGGCGTGTAACCTTACCTCGACGTTGAAGAGGTATATTGTAATAGCGATATTTATGCGAATTCGTTGACACGTTGCACATTTTTATGTATTTCAGTTGTCATTTCATGGCACTTCTATTTCAAGAGAATGTTTATTGAGAACAAAAGCGAGGTCTCTGGCAAGACAAGACGGACCTCTCGAACGTAAAATAACAGGATTAGCAAGCCCTCCAGCTCGCGCATTACAAACCCCTAAATCGTTGGGGCGGGGCTAAATGCTTTGTTGGTGTCAATCATATAAGTTGGCTGAACGATTTGCGAATGACCCTCACACCAGTTACTAAAGAGACGTGACGCTGTCAATAAATGTATTACTTTCGTACAATTCCGGGTTAATTGACTCGAATCCCTGTGTTATTTTAATCAAAATTCAATTACTGATCTTGCGCCTGATTGGTCGATTTCCGATGAGCTGTCCCCGGCCGCGGACTGCCTGTTCCCTGTAGACAAACACCTCTTATGACGTAGCGAATTAACACTGTAAGTAATTCGTAAATCCTTTTTGGATACAAAGCGCTTCGCATATTGGGCCTATTAGTCAGTTAGTGTGATTCGGTGACCTCGATCGAGCGTTCCTGCTTCCGGCCGTTTTGTTGAGCAAGCAGCGTTTAAGTGCCCAGCGTTTATCAATCTTCAGTGGTAACTAATTCGGGTCAAAGGATTATGTCCGCCTTCAGGTCTTCCTTTACGATTGAGAGCATTCTTTCGCGGCCGACCCATCAACGATGCATGCCGTATACAATTCCACACCCGTACCCAATTATCCCCGTGGCACCAGGTTACATCGGTACAGTACTTTTGTTTCTTTAAATTGTGTGGCATCTCAACAAGTAGATAGGTTTTCTCTTCACTCGCACCAGCCTCTGCTTACAGCTGTTGGACATGTGCCGATTAACGGCTCTGTTGCAGATTACGGCACGAATCTTCCTCCAATTCACTTCACGTGGTATCATTTGAAAGATCATTAGAACGCCTCAAGGACTTTAACGATTTGTAGATCTCTGAATCTCACTAACACTTTAATTCTTTTTATTTTCGTTACGCTTACACCTAGAGATTAAGGTTTCAAAAGCTTAGCATGTACTCCAAATAGATACCATGATACCTACAGGGAATCTTAATGAAGATAAACAGACCACGCTTCTCTTCTTCTTTACCCTAATTTTCATGTTTGCGCGAAATTATTTTTCAGGATTTCCGCGCTTTGGCGATCTACTCCGCTCACAGCCGAAACGCAAAAGAAGGCATCGCACAATATTTACAGAAGAACAACTTGACCTTCTTGAAGGCACCTTTGAGAAAACTCATTATCCTGATGTCCTTCTCAGGGAAGAACTGGCAATGAAAGTGGACTTAAAAGAGGAACGCGTCGAGGTGAGTTGAATTTGTGAATTGTCACATCCAAAACATTTCACCCACACATCGTTTAAGCCGCGACAAATAACGACTATTTCTTTAATATTCCACCGCCACTTAATTCTTGACTTTGCCTTTCCAAAGCGCGAAGAGTGTAAGCATGTCGTTTTTATTATTATACAAACGCTTCCACTTATTTATTGAAGTATTTAATGTCATTGAGCACAAATTGCAGAAAACGGGTCACAGAAGCCATTTGGACAACTCACCGCCTTTATCGGAGGAAACCAAAAAATGTCCAATACCAGGTACAACTTGTACACAGATAAATATAAATGACAACAAATCCACGTTTCCTTAAAAATACTGGTAAAGAGGAAATATTTGTAAGTGATTTGCATACTTTAAAATATTTCTTTTTTCAAACAAATATGTGCACCTGAGTTTTTGCACACAATCAATCCGTATGTTGGTCAGTGATGCATGTACATTGTACAAACATATCTCAGCTTACTTGATGCTATTGCTGGCCTCACTGAGGGCACCGCAGCCTAATCTTAATAATTGTGGGGTAAATACGATAGCATATTGCTGTCAAACTGTAGAAGATTAATGATTTCACTTGAACGCCACGATGATTGCGGCATGTCCAGAATTTTGAGTGACATGGGTCATAGAAGACTCGTGTGGCTTGGGCAGAACGCCCGTGAAGTGAAACTGGTTTACAACATCGAGCAGTCACTTTTCGTGTTCAACACAGAAAAGTTGTGGTGGGACCATTTAGAATGGACTGGATAACTTAGCAAAGTGTATTCAAAGAGAGGTGATGCTTTTCGAAGCGTTGTCGTTTCACACCAGCCCGTGAAAACAGCCTTGAACATGAAGGCGTAAACTGAGCCTCAGCTACCATCGTTGTGATATGAGGTAAACTATTACAGACATTTTCTAGACTTAAGAAATGAAATATCTGTGATTTGGAAGAGTTTAAATAGACCTGCGTTTTCTCTTTAACAATGAGTCAAACAGATTTCGAAAGAACGGTCATCTCGTCGCCAAGGCGGCGCGCCATTTTACAACTGTCCGAATCGAGTTACACCCATTCTCTCTGTCGAGAGTAGCAATGTTTTATAATATGTTTTCTCCGGCTTGACTTATCATTTCAAACTTTTAAACACCATCAAACGTCTACAAATTTCACTGAGTAAGCCGCTAAAACTAAGGAACACTTCCGAGGTTTCAGATTAACACATTTATGTCCTCCATGTTGTGATAAACTGATTTGCACCGATGGCGACTATAAGTCTTGAAAAAGTGTGAATTCTCGCGCTTTATAAACCCTAGGTATTAAACATTTAATTGAATCATGCAAAACATACATCATGTTTGACACGTCAACAAAATAAAAAGAAAAATATTACTCTTTGCTGCATTTGTTAACGAAACAAAGTTCGAGAAATGACATTTCACTGATGGAATAGGATACAACGCGAAGGCTTCCTTAACATGCGTTATAAATGCTTTTGTTTGCTTGTTGAATGAGTTCACATTTTAGTCTTAAAATATTTTAAAGTTATCATTCTGCGTCGAAAAGTTATAAGTGTATGAAGAAAAGCAAGACTGACTGATGCAAACATTCCAAAGGACAATACAAAGTTGCCTCGGCTGATTTTTCTTCTGAATGTACATACAATCCTGCTTAGGTCGAACTCTTACGATGATTTGTCTTTTTTTTAACTCAAGAATTTCTCTTTGCATGACAATTTAGAACAACTGTCTCGGTTAGGGGAAGAATTTATTGTGTGTTTCTTTCAAATGTCAACAGCAGTATTTTGAATGCCTTGCCAGCCATTTTGACTTCTCATGATAGGTTGATAAACAACTTCACGTTCTTTCGCCAAGGAGATTTTGTCTGTCCATTTCTTTCACTTAGAGCTAAACAGTTAGCTTGATATAAAAGCGAACTTTAATTGAATTGAACCCTTGAGAAATCAGAGCAATGTCAAGCTTGTTCATGATTTCGTTTAAGAGTACACACTGTTGTAAGTGTGTCAGATCTATGCATGACATGATTACGCCCGGTTGTTATATGGATCTGGTGGATTTGGACGTCAAGCGTCATCTTTTATTGGTAGACTTTGTGAGCTTTATACACACCAAAGTCTTTTGGCATCTACAAAAACCTTTTAAGTCAAATTTATAATTACCTGCCTAGTTCTACTTTAAATTGATTCCTAAGCTAGTCGTTTTAGGAGTGCCCCTGATATCCCGGAGCTTCTTGTAACAAGTGAAAGATCACTGAGTAGTCGACGCTAGCTATTGGAAGGTGCAGTCGAAAAAGTTTGTGTTTTCCAGATATATCAGCTGCTTCTGTCTCATAACATTCAGTTTTCTGTCATGATCAAGATATTGTGTTTTTTTTTTCGTATAACATGATTTCCCACTATCTGTGTTGCAGATCATGTGGAGGAATCTACAGTTCGCACTACATTAATTATACACCCACCGTCGCGTCAAGACTGGAGACAGGAATCGGCACACTCAGGGGCATAAAATAAACTGCGGTTCACAATTCAAGTAGACAAAAAAACCTAATTTACACTTGAACGTTATAAAAACTTGTCAGTTCCTAGAAGATTCGCATATAGGAATTAATTATATTAGCGGCTTGCGCTAGTGTTATGAACGAAACACTTCTAATCAGTCGATTAAACACTGGTGGTGCGTCTGCAGATGGGTCTATGTTTTATGGAGGAATTTATGGTGTAACGATTAGCTTTGGAATATTCCTCATTGCGCACCTTTTCCAAAAGCTTTGTTACGGTTCCTAGCCTAAAAAAAATTGAGATAAAGTTTATTTCTACACTTAATTTATGTTCACATCGTTAATAGTATACTCCGTACGTGTTGAATACCAGCGAACAATGACAAGGGCTTTGGTCGGTGTTCGTTGAAATCAATGTGCCTGACCTAATGAACTCATTTGTCTAACACCTTAATTTTTTATAGATAAAAGGTTTTATCTTTTGTATGCCACTGGCAAGTACATTTTTCTTTTCAAGGTACAATGCTAAGACTGCCGATTTGTTTTCGGAGAACCGGCAGTTTCTGTTGAATGGATGCACTCGGTGAATGCGCTCTCGATCAATTGGGCCTGTTAGTATTGCATGGCTGCTAGGTGAGGAGCCTAAAGTGTTTTAAAAGCTTTCCCTCACCAGCTACTGGTAATTCACCAGCTCGCGTAGAACCTGCAGCTTATTCGCAGCTCCCATCAAACGGTTTCTCCTAATATCAATGCTATTGAGTTGTAGGTGAAATCTCAGTGAACATTCCTGCGTCAGTTTGCTCGTTTCTCGTTCCTTCGCATTGTGGCAAGCTGTTTCAAATTGACATGGAACTAACTGGTATTTTGTTTTGTAATTCTTCCTTTTAATAGTTTTCACTGACTATTGTTGCGCCGGCTCGATCAGTTTGAATGTTTCCGGCTCCAAAATCTTTGTGTTCAAGCGAATGGCCGATGTAGAGTTATTTGTACTTGTTGAAGATGCATGTCATTATGTTCAGAAATTTGAGTATTTTCCCTACTCAGTTGCCACATTTAAACTTCATAAAATACTTACTACCTGTTACATCTTGTTTTTAGGAGGTTTTTTTTCATATAATTGTACATGTATTACATTGGTCTGACGGTCACTCAGTTGCCATGACTCGTTTACGTTCTTGGAAGTCAGTAAAATATGACATTCTTTAGGCCAGTTGTTCGAAATTCACCCAGCACACTAGCATTTTTCTTTGCATTATGGATTTATTGCTCTCAGTTATCTGCATAACCAAACTTTTGATTGAAAGAATTCCGTCAGGCTTATTTCCCTTTAGTTTGTGGTTGACCTAATCCGTGTAATCTTGACTGAGTCGCCCTGCAGGGTATGCAGGTATGGGTGTTAAATGCCAGTTTCTTCTCTTATAGTGGAGTCATTATAATAACTTCCTCTCGATGCCAGGCTCAAAATGTTCCTAGCATTCACGAATTCATATCATTCAATAGTAATCACAATTATTTAATCAATTGATCTTGGTCGACCTTCCCGTGAAAATGTAAATGCCAGTAAATGTTGAGCTGCTTAGGAAATTAGATTTCACATCCAAGGATTTCTCGTTCTGTTATTCATGATGGTTCCTATAACCAGCGAGTTTGATTTTTTTTTAACTTTCATTCAATTCGATCTCTTAGTAACCATAAGAGAAGAGATTTCATAATATGATTCGTCTTTCTTTGTCTCTGTGTGGCAGTTAATGTTTATCTCAGTTTCAACCGCTGCTGAGCGGTTTTATTTCATTGATCATGTCTATTTTCCTTGCTGTAAGAGGTAGTTGAGCCTATGGATGGAACCAGAAAACTTTGACCATTCACTGAAATGAAAGCTACTGAGCTCGGTAAGTACATGTACTGAGTATTTTCCAGTGGTGGTGCAAGGCGGTTCTAGTTCTGTTGTGATGAAACCCGAAATTCTGTCCATTCCGACATTAAGGCTACTGAGCAGGACTTTCGCCGGTGGTGCTGTTTATCAATGGGTACAAGGTAGTCAAGTTTAAGTCAGTGGATGAAATATCCCAAAATGTGTCCATTCAAATGAAAAGGCCACTGAGAGGCACTTTCCTGTGGTGCTGTTTATCAGTACTGTACAAAGCGGTTCTAACGTTTGAGTCTGTAGGTAAAATCCTAAATTGTGACCATTCAAATAAAAGCTACTGAGCAGTACTGTCCTGTGGTGCATTTATTGTGCTGTACAAAGCGGTTCTAACTTTTGAGTCTGTAGATGAAATACTAAAGTGTGACCATTCAAATGAAAGCTACTGAGCAGTACTTTCGTGTGGTGCTGTTTATTATGCTGTACAAGGTGATTCAAATTTAATTCTGTGGATGAAATCCTCAAGTGTGGTATTTTCCTGTGCCTGCTCTGGTTCTTTTTAATAGTTTCAGGTGTGTAGATAAACGAGGGAGCTCAAACGTCATTCAATGTCGCCATTCAAATATAAGCGAATAAGCAGTACTTTTCCGTGGTGCTGTATATTACGTTATACAAGAAAATTATGAATGTTTTAAAAACTCTGCGGTGTTTGATATAATTTTATTTATTTGTTTATTTTATTTTATTCATTTGCCACTTAGTACAATTTACAGTAGAAGGTAATATTAACATAACAAAAAAGTGTCATTAATATTGTCAAGTTTAAGTATTAAAATGAAAACTATTAGTGTCCTCTGGTGCTCTGGTGCTCTGATGTGCGCTTTTATAAAGCGAAAGGTGCAAATGCGAAGTCCAAATTTAAAATACCTCAAGAGAATCCAGTCTTTAAATTAGTCGCAGTGTTGTTAAATCTTTATCTAGTCAGCTTCAGTTGCCTTTATCGCTTAACTGCTCTTCGGACCAAAATGGTTAAAATACATACCCTATTTTAGTCTATAACGGCTCAAAACCCGTACCCTTTGGCGCCACAAATACCAATATAGCTTATATAGGGGAGTAACCCTATCCCACCCCCTTGGTGAAGGAAATACCCAGTAACTTTCGATAACACCGTCTTCTCGAAAGCTTGTATTACAACTTCAGTACAGTTGTTAAAAATCAGTGACACAGAACTGTCAAAAGTGGAATTTCAAACTGACTACTGTCGAAGACTGATCAGACATATCATCATTCCAGCTTTTTTTTGCAATTGGAACTGAAATAGTTGTGTGTTGGAAGAAAAAAAAAAAAGAAAAAAGAAAACGGTTCATCTGAAATTAGAAATTCTCGAGCCGATCTCCTAGATCATTTTCAGCCCCGTTACTTGAAAGTCGGTTTTAATTAGGGATGTTTAGGTCAAACTGATTGGCCTAGCATTGTGAACATCTTTTACCATCACCAACGAAGACAATGCCTTTATATGGGAGTGACAGGATCCGTAAAATAACAGAATATTCTGCTTCGTTTCAGGTTTGGTTCAAAAACAGAAGAGCGAAATGGAGAAAACAAAAACGCGAAAATCAGGAAGCAAAGAAGAAGAAAACAGAGGATTCAAAAACAACAACAAACATCTCAGAGGTAACAGGCCAAACATCTCCAGCTGCGAAGAGCAGAGGAAATGATAGAGACAATTCGTGTAATGTACACGCACACAAAATCAACGAGTTAACGAATGAATCCTGCGTGGCTCAACAGTCATTCACTAACAAATCAACTCTTGACGTAAATACTACGGAAAGATCAGAACATTCGCTTCGAGCGATTAAAGAAGTTTAGCTTTATAATATCTGTATAGTACATTTTTCCATACTTATAACAGTCAGCAAGTTTGAATACTCGCAGTTTAATATAAAAAGGTTATTTCACTTACTTTTACAGAAACACTTCAACATTTCATCCACAGAAGTTAGAAAAATCTCATTTGTACAACAAAATAAATAGCATGACGAATAAAATTTCGAGCATCCTTGTACAACAAAGAAGTCAATATCAGCTATAGGGTTTATCTTAATATTCATTATATAGATTACACTGATGCACATTACTATAAGTTAGTATCAGAACGACATATTCACTTGTACTTCAAGTCCTTCAAGTCTTCCACGAGAATTTCCTTTTCTAGAACATATATTTTCTAAACATATAGGTACATATTTCAGGTATTCTATTTTATTTTATCAAAGTTGCAGCTCATGTTGAATTATTTAATTGAAATTTGCCCCTGTATGATAGCTTATGATGGAAGGTCATGAAGTGTAATTATTGCCCAGGAGCTTGTAATTAAAGGAGCTCTTAAGTACTCTACATATAAATGTCTCTCTGTAATTTTTGCATCTCTTTCTAGTAGCACCTTGAAATGCCAAGAGACACGTTTGTTTCAGTGGAAACGTAATGTTATAGTTTTGTTCAAATTGCTATAACACGAGTGCACTGAGTGCATTGAAATTATAATTAAGAAAAGGCAATGGTTATGAATCGAAGCCTGACCGAACTTCTTTGTCATGCTTTGGTTAGCATTTTTGGCCTTGACCATGCATAAACCACAATAGATTTGAAATGACATTTGAAATGACATTTGACAATAGATTTGAGAAACTGGCCAATAAAAACGTTTCTGTTAAGATATTCAACTGTAGTGTGAACATTAAAACAAACGATTGTGCATGGTCGCGGCCCTTCCAACATAAATTGCAGCACCATTGTTTTTATGACGAGGTTTCATAACCAGTCACTCGATTAACTATGCTAAATTTAATAACAAGTGTACTTAGTTCTGCTAACGCAGCGGAGGAAAACAATATTTCTCTCTCGTTTCCCGACCTTTTATTCCCTTCTTGTTTCCATTATCTCTTCCGTCCATTCCAATTCCAACCCCCTCCCCACTCCCGGTGCGCCGGGTGCACATTCGTATCTGAATTCTGCAACCCCAAACACTCCCTTGCTTGTCCTCCTTACATTGCTTGAGAACCATGGTTATAAAAAAAGAGAACAGATTGCTTATTTTATAAATACCATCTCTCCCTTTCCACACCTGGGGGTTTCATTCACAGACTCAACAGTTACAACCCTGGCCCAGTATAACACAACAATAGACAGCAACACAGGAACGTACTGTTAATCAGCGAACAGCGAACAGTGATCAGCGAATTATAATGCTGTACAAGATGGCTCTTGTAACTTTCGAATCTTTAACTGTGGACTATAAAGCGACCAACGAAAGAGAAGCTACTTGAGAAAACGTTCCATACAAGTTTCATTTTGGATGATCTTAAACTGTTTTCCAGTGGTTCTCTTTAGTCACTACCAGCCATCTTGTACAGCATTATAATTCGCTGTTCACTGTTCGCTGTTCGCTGATTAACACACACGTAGTGTTCGCTGTTCGCTGTTTAGTAGCTCAGTCACATGTTAGGGTTTCATCCGGCAACAGACTCAGAGGCTAGAAACGTATTGTTCAGTAGCACAGAAAGGTGCTTCATTTGAATTAGTCTCTTTTTAGGATTTTAGATCAACAGTTATTGATCTGACTTTTAGCTCTCTGCTGGCTTCTGAGTTAATGAGGATAAAACTGATGAACAGCCGAAATTTTAATGAAATGACAAATCATTCACGTGACAGTTCCATCGTCTTTGTGCTACGCGGCAGCCACTGATGAGTTCAACAGAGGAAATAAATAAGTTAGTAATATGCTTTTTGATTTGTCAAGAAGATAGAACTTTTTTCATTTCGTTTTTATCAATTTGCTTTTGACTCTAGTCTCCACTCTTCCAGTGAAGTTCTGGTTGGGTGATTACCGCACAAGAACAGAGTCATGAAAGCCGGTAAGCTCTAGCTCGCAGGGTAGTGACTAAAGGCAACAACTGGAAAAAAGTTTAAGATCATCCAACATGACTCAATGGAAAGTTTTTCAAGTAGCTTCCCTTTCATTGGTCGCTTTAGAGTCCACCGTTAAAGATTCGAAAGTTACAAGAGCCATCATGCTTGTACAGCATTACACACATGACAGACTCGCTGTTCACCGTCGGCCATGCACCGGGGCATGCGCACCAGGTCCGATTGAGAGCGGATAACTTTATCCAGCGGATAAATCGCGTGGACAAAATGTATCGCACCTAATAAATTATATCCGCTGGATCAAGTTATCGGCTATTTGAACAACTGGGGCCAGAAGTAATGCCAGGTACCTCGATCAGCATCAGTCAGCAGGATTTGTGCTTCACATCAATAATTGTTTGTACGCATGAAGCTCGTAGGCAGGCCGTTGGCAATCGTGGTAATGAAAGAAGGAGGGCGGGAGAGAGAGAGGTTGCTCCTGAGAATTTTGCATGTGGGTGGGGAGAGACTCAATTTATAGTTTTTCAGACCATCAAGGAGGCCCCCAGCACCTAGCAGCTACACGCGATCGATGACACAGAGCTGCTTCAGCGTACGTCCCTGGCAACTGACATTTTATGCTCTATCTGCAGCCGCTTCTGTACTGTAGTGAAGCCACTTGCGGACCCACCGGAATGACTGCACAACGCTGCATCGTCTTTGCCTGCTTTCAAGAGACGTTCAACACTTGGGACCTAATCGTCAAATCTTCCTCCTTTTTCATGCAGAAAATTGAAACCTGGGCCCAGTTCTTCAAAGCCCGATTAAGCTAATCCTGGATTAACGTGAGCTTTGGTTTGAGTTTAATTAATAATCAATAGCGATTCTTCCAAAAGATTCCTGGCCCTTATTTTTGACTTCGACTTTTCTTTACCTTGAGCTTGAAATTAGCCTTAAAAACCATTTTTAACGAGCGAAATGAAAACCTCGATTAACTTTTAATTGTAGATTAGCGTTAATCGGCTTTCGAACATCCCAGCCCAGGGTATTCTATTCCCTCAGTATTTCAGACCAAATCCGAGACTAAAACAATCTACACTCTTTTGGTGTTCCACATACCTAACTTATATATAGCTCCCTTTTTACAAAGGAATTTCCTAACTCACATCCGTGAGTTTGTCTTAAAACCCCTCTTCCCGACTGTAACATATAAGATTACTTAGATAAGTCAGTTAAACTCTTCCGCCCAATACGTCATGCTCAAGACCATTAATGAAATCTTTGACAAGTTAAGATAAATGGTTTCTCTCGCGCCAAAACCGTGTACCTCACAAGTGGCTATTTGACATCTTAACATCGATCAATAAATTCCCAAAAAACGCTTTTTTTCTTTTTTTCAAAAATCTTGGCCTTTTGTCCTTGTTTCAGATTATCAGCAATCAACATAACGATATCCGCTTTAATGCGAATCTATTTGTAGTAATGATTTACCGAAAATCGCATGACCTCTTGTATCCATCCCCGTGCCTGGTGCTTAGAGAGTCATTTTGTCGCTACAAGTCGCTTATTAGAGGATTTACAATCACAGGTAATGAAAAGGGCAAGCGAGGGCGCACCGATTAAGGTGTTTTGGGGAAATAATTTATGGTTTGCTAACAGATTAGGCCTTAAAGGTCAAGCCTAAACATATGGCTTCACGTGATTAAAACACATTACAACCTGCACGAATTAGCATAAAAACCTCAATTGCAAAAATAATTGACAGGCTAGGATTCACTCCGTTCCAAGTAACGAACATAATATTGATATCTGGACCCAAGAAAATGGTTTTCTTTACACTCTCAAAGACAGATGGCGAAGTACGTGAGAATAAATCACTTCGGTCGGGTACCGCCCACCAACACTTGCTATCTTGTTTTGAAATACCTCGAGCGGAGATTTCGTTTACGTTTTCGTTGATGTTTTATTACCGGTCTAGAGTGGGCAGCTATACGACGGTTCAAATATCGGATGTACTAAACGCAAAGTAAACATTGAAATGGGTGGTATTTATTTATTGCATATTGATGGCGCCGTGATAGCACATGCTCATGCCAACATCAACTGGTATAAATAAATAACAAAATAAATAAACAACATCAAAAACAAAAAACACATACCAGGCAGGAATCTCCTGCCTTTCGTGCCTCAAATGTTCCCTCCGCGCCACACTTTATACTACAGAACATCACACGGAAGTCTTGATGCTGTAACAATTAACTAAAGTGACTAACTAAAAGTAAAAAAACAATTAATAAGAAAAATAAGGGAAACGATATAGCAAAGTCTAAATTTGTAGCTATTTGTAGTGGCTCTGTGTCTGCACGAGAACAAAGGACTCAGTTCATGTCGAGAAAGCGCAAATGATACAATTCGTATGCAAAATATAGCCTGCAGACTAAAGCCAGCGACACACCTGGCGATTTTATGCGCCGATCCGGATCGCTGCGATCGGCGAAAATCGCCAGGTGTGCCCGGTGCAGCGATTCCGATTTCGCCGACCGCCGCGCCGCGAGCGGCGTATAAAATCGCCGACTGATTTGGCATGTCAGATATCGGCGATTAAATTCGCCGTCATTCGCAAAGTGTGCTCGTTCCTGCGATTTTCTGTGGTCATTACTGCGAATCGCCAGTAAAGCCAACCCATTAGGTTTTCAAAAGTGCCACATCGCCGCGATCGGCGAAGACAATCGCCAAATGTGTCCGCATCAATCGGTGGCGAACAAATTCGCCGCGATCAGCCTATAAAATCGCCAGGTGTGTCGCTGGCTTAATCCTTACGGCGGAGGTGGCTGCAGTTGTTCTAGCCATTTTGTTTATTTTTCGCCACCTCCGCCGTTAGGATTGGTATGCCAGCTATATTTTGCATTTGAAATAATTTACTGATCCAGGTCTACAAGAGATCCAGCACCACTCATTGGTTCGTCGCTGTGGTCTTGCAGATTTGAGTTGAATTCTTTGCCTGTGTAAGCAAGCGTCTCTGTGGCGTTTTGTGCGTTCAGTATTCGCTTTTATACCGCGCAGAAACTGGAACGAGAGCCACAAAAACCAACCCAATTTCCGCGCGGTCAAAATGCATTCAACGCACATTACCATACCACTATGAAGTGGACTATGAAGTCGGCAACACTGGCATGAACACTGCACTGAATTTTCCAGGGTGTTCTATGGATAGCAGTTTTTATCTTGTACAAAAACTGAAGGAGTTACCTTATTGAAATAAAGGTTTCTTATCTTTCTATCGTAGATATTCAGGACCTATGTACAACGGTTGTTAAACTTTCGATTCTAGCCTCGCTAAAAGGTATTAACCATTAATTTCACAGCTAACAATACAACAGAAGGAGAACGCGAGGCAATTACACCACGTTACCATAAATTCTGACCGATCGGAAATTATCTCATGGCCACGTTCTTTAGCATTGTAATGCAAATGAAAATAAAAGTTAGACACCATGTTAGATACCATGTTAGACACACAAAGAGCTGTGAAATTAAACATTGCTCTTAGATAAGGATTGGTTTCCTGGGAATTAAGAGTTGGTTACGCCAAAGACGAAATAATAGTTATTGGAAACGTTTGTTCCTTATTGAGTGAAGGAGAAGATATCGTTTGATCACTACCAAATGAGATGAGTTCGTATGCAGCTAAATCGTGCGAAACTGGAACAGCGTTGGGTGGCAAGCGTTTCCGGGGGGGAGGGGGAAGGGGGGTTTGTGCGTTTTTGCTGTTTGACCTAGCGAAAAACGGACACGCCCCAGTTTTCGCGCGGCCAAAAAGCGAAAAACGAACAACCCCACAGAAATGCGTGCTCTGGCGAAGGCTTAACGAAACGTAACAGAATTGCTGCATTTCAGTGTAGAATCAGTATACCTCATTGGACGTCAATTCATCTGATCCAGGAGCCCATTAATGGGCTCCTGTCTGATCATCATCCAGCCATTGTTTCAGTGATAAACGGCAGTCATGTAGCCCTTGAAGGTTTGAGAAATTTTGGAAAACATAAAAGTGACCCATCTTCGAAAAACTTTCGTCCGTTTCTCATTTCATTCAATAAGCTGAGTCATGTTTACTACTCATCATCTAAAAGGCTAATGCTTTGAGAAAATCCCGTTCGTAAGCGTAATTGGTTAACCTGACTCGTGTTTTGATCATGTTTGATTCCGCTGTACGTGAAAGGGTGAAGGTTAGCATTGTTATTCTTTGAGAAAGAATAGCTGAGTAACAAGCATTTCGGAGCCTCAGGTTAGAGAAAGTGAGATTCTGCAATACAGACAATAATGATTCACCACTAAGGGTTAACGGGATATCAGGGGATACTAGCAAGTATCTGCGAAATGTTATAGGGATAGTGGATATGTAATGGAGTCATTTTAACGTTACTTTGATTCACAGGTATTGACCATGAGATTTTGGATATAATGATCTACTATCCACGATAGTAGAAATTAAGACCAGAAAATAAACAGAATATACAGACCTACCCCTCCCATAATGAAGCTTTGCAGGTGTAATTTATCCTTGCAGCATCCTGATCCTGTCAATTTTCCAAGCGCCATTCGAAGGGCAGGAAATTAACAAGTGCTGGGAAAGCTGGGAAAAGAGAAAGGAGTCCGTCTTTTCGTCTTTGGAGGACGGACTCACAACTAAACCATATGACAATATGTCTATTCTCGTTCCCTATCTCTTCACTCCGACAAAATTAATGTATGGGTATAGTGGAAATGGCTGCCCAGATTATTGACTATTATTGAATTATCTAAATTTATATTAAACATAACAGGTTGAAAATCCTAACTGATGGGAGCCAGACTAGCATGCTACTCTGATCACAACATAGTTCCGGACGAGGTCGGATGAATAAAATGTTTGGAAATGTTTCCGTCCAAAATAAAACATAGTAAAAGAACATTACTGCAGTTTTAAGCGTTTTACAACATTAATAAGGCTCACGAAAATGCTTTGCAGTGTGATGTACTCCATTCGCTTAACACGTTTAAGAGTTAAGTATTGTCTTCTTCAAACTACACGTTTTGAAATTTGATGGAGCAGCATCGATGATTAAACAATGTCCGCCACACTAGGAGTTAGCTTTAGTGCACTTTTTATTATGATTTGTGCTGTTTTTGGTCAAAATATTTCGTGTCGTTTAGATTCAAGTATTTTCGAACTGGACCATGTGAACGGAACTGTAATCAGTGAATTGAACATTAGATAGAGCGGTTTCCAATTCAGTGACATAAAACCAAAAAACCATAAGTAATTAGTCTGGCCAATCAAAACATGTAAACAACACATCGAGCCAATCAGAATTCGAAGCAAATATATATGTTACCGGCGCCTAGCGCGGAAAAACACGTGCGGTGAAAACACTATTGGTTTTGGTTTGGATTCCCATTGGTTGAGAAAGTGGTGCGAGTTTTGTTAATCAATCACAGAGCGTAGTAATGACCAAACCAAACGCGAAATACTTTCAACACTCGATTGAAAACCGCTCTATATACACGTTGTATCCTCTCTGTCAGACTGTTAGTAGGTCTGAAATGTTCGTCCGAAACTGTCTTTTTTGAATTTATAAGTCCAAAAATTACAAGCCCAAACTTTTTTGTATTAAAGCATATTATGCATATAATACAAAAGTCAACACGGGACGAACGAGAACGACTCTAGTGGTCAGAAAAGGAGGTGTAACCAGGACTCCCAGAGTACATGTCAGGAACCCTAACAACCAGGGCACGCCGCGTCCATGTTTGGAGAATTTAGATTTCGATCATAGGTTACAAACGCGTTTGTTGTTCATTTGAATCGTGTTTGTTCTGCTGCAAGTTTAAGGACAATATGTGGTTTCTGTATGTTAGGTCTCGTGTCTGGGACGTTCTGGGAACATCGCGGCAAGCCAATAAAATGATTGCGTGCAATTTGTCAAACTCTTTGCTTGGATGCTATTAGCATGTTGATATTGTTGTTATGATCTTGAATTCAGCTATATAAACATTAAATTACCCAAATGTTTAATTAAAACTACCGTAAATCATGAAAACTCACAATAATGATAGAGAATTTTAGAAGAAGAATCAAATGACTGTAGACTATTTCGTTATCCGTTGTTAAGTCTTAACTTAATGTTTAAAAATATTACACCACCAAAGTTACTTAACTTATGTTGCTGAATTTAGTTCAATTTTGTATCAACATGCTTTTTCCCTTAGCATGCAGTTTCAAAATTTAAGTTTACAGTCGGGGGTACAATAAAACAGAGACTTGTGAAAAAAGGCCGTAAAATTTAGCTGAGTTTCTTTTTCTTCTATCGGGTGCTTCTTAATTTTCGTACAAAACGTGGCTCATGTGTTTGTAATTACTGGGCTTATGCTATTCCTATTTAAATGGTAATGTGTGTTTCTGAGATTAAATTTAAGCAGCTGTATTAGTAATAGCTTCCCAACGTTATAACCATTTTAAAGTCTGCTGTGAATCAGGTAGGCGTTTTAAAGGGAGATATCTGATCCGGAATAATTCAGTTTGGGTGTTCTCTGAAGGTGAGTGAGCGTACAATAGATTACAGTAAGCGAATTGTCAATTGAATTTTATGCGTTTAAACGTTAAAATATAAAATTGCTTTACCTTTTGGCTTGAAAACATAAAAGAGAACGTTAGTCATATTAATATTATTTATGAAGCTGTACCGCGTATTTTGTGTCTCTTGATCACTTACAAAATTATAACCGACCATCTTAAATATATAGGGATTCAATCGTTATTATTTTGAAAGCTAAAAATTTTAAGGCTTCATTATTTATGTAACACACAGGCAAATTTTCACTAAAACCGTTTGTGTGATCAGTAATATTAATTATGTCCTTAAAATCCATATGCTCATCTCTTCTAGTCTCGTATATCTTTGGATTCTTGGTTGATATCAAAATGAACCGTGCGATAATTACTGTATTCTTGGCGATGTTTTTATGCTGCTTCGTAAATGTAAGTAACAAGCTGGTGATTTTATTTAGCGATTGGTTTCATGGTTATGGTTGTTGGCTTATTTTATTGAAATGTTTCCGATAATCATATTTTCAAAAACTCATTAATAATTCATAAGCCCATCGACCTATCAAATGGTGGATAAAACGTCACGTGCAGTGGTTTTAAAACCCGATAAAACCTCCTCCTTATTAATATGCGGTGGTTAATGTTTTCTCGTATACTAATTTCCAACGTTCACAAAAACATCATTGTTATGAACTCTCTTGACACGCGCTTTTCCTGGAATGTTTTTGAAGCCGTTCAAAACACTCGCAGCACGTGTTTTATCGGGTCTAAAACCACTCGGCTGTACCTCGTGGTTTTAAATCCCGATAAAACACTGCTGCTCGTGTTTTAAACATTACATATTAACAAATTTTATCTCTCTTAGGAGAAGGTCTGGTCAGCTGTCGTGAAAAGACAGAGTGAGTGCATATTTTGTTTACATATTAAGGGTGGGCCGATACCAGCACTTGCTCTGACTTTGCAATTCAATTCCAGTCATGTTCTTGTTAACATAGTTTGTTTGCTAAAATTTAACAGATTGCAGAGACAAAAGAGACGATTGCAATAAACTAATAAAGAAAGACTACCCTTCATACTGGTGTCATGTATACAAGGGACAATGCGACGTCACTTGTGGAATAGATCCATGCCTCCGTAAGTTTAAATAGAAGAAACTTTGCTGTCGTTGTTGTTTACCGTTTGCCTCAATAGCATATATTGAGAAACACGCTACAACAACAACAATTTATTATAAGAGATTACAATATTAAGTACCCACAATTATAGCAAGGGCTATTCGAGGTACTTACAAATAGACATCAGGGAGTGAAAAAGCATATCATTATCAGTGGTAATCGATGTTTAGCTTCGCGTTTACGGCTAACACCAAACGGGAAACGTCAAGCCGCTGTTTGTTCTAAAATGCATAAACTTGTGTTTCTCGTACTCACTTCTCTCTTTTTCGTTTTTGCTCGATAGCTGTCGCCGACTGGGTGGAGATAAGCTTAAACCAAAAAAAGCTTTATTGTTTTTCATCAAAGAGAAAATTTCAGCCTGGCGTTTGCCATAAACGCGATGCTAAATCTCTCTAATATTAGGATGAAATGTTGAATATTCTCGAAGAAATAGACTTACAAAAACTGAAATTTACAGGTTTGGCTGTGTGGCAAGAGTTGTTGTATATAGTTAATTTCTCAAAAAAAAAAAACATAAAACAACAACAACAAAAAAACTAACTAACAAAAAACATTCACTGGCATGTCACCTTCAAATTTTTAGTAAGTAATAAGTTTGTACTGTACTGTGTTGACCGGACAGTAACTATACTGTGTTGTACTGTGCTGTAATATACTATCAATTTTTGATTTTACTTAAGATCCACCCGGTCAGTCTCCTTGCCGCGATTTGATACCCACTTATGAATGTTACCGAGCAGTATTATATGCAACGGAGTGCAGGAAAAGAAAATACAAGGAAGGCTGTCTTCGTACTTGCTGCAAGTGCGATATTCTCCAGTGAGTATTTGAACTGATAAAAACCAAAAAAATAATAATAATCCATAGTCAGTTTAAACACCTCAATGTTTACTATGGATGGACGTTTCGTGTAACGTTTATGAAGTAGAGTCAACCACTGACTCTCCGAACACACGACCTACATATCATGAGATCAAATTTCGAGCAAAGGGTTTTATCTTGAGTCGTTTGAGAAGAGCAAGGACATGAGTGTATAAGTGCTGGTTTTTTTGGACGTATCTTTTATTTGAATTGACATATCAGTTGAGGATTTCTTTCACAGAATCAGCAGTTAGAATCAACTTGTACAGCATAACAGTATAAACAGCACCACGGGAAAGTACTGCCCAGTTACTTTCATTTAAATGGTCACACTTCAGGATTTCATCTACAGACTCAAAAATTGGAACCACCTTGTACAGCATAATAAACAGCACCACAGGAAAGTACAGCTCAACTTTTGAATATTCGCATTTAGGATTTCATCCACAGTAACAAAAGTTAGAACAACCTTGTACAGCATAAGAGAAAAGTGCCACTCAGTATCTTTCATTTGAATTGTCACACTTTGGATGTTATTAACAGACTAGAAATCACCTTGTTAAACATAGCTCTTTCCCTGAATCCTGGAACGAGATGGCACAGTAATCTGTAGTAAACTGAGGCCTGACCAACCTCGGTCATTCACTGGATTATTTAATTTTATTTATTTTATTTTCAGCGCAAACTGCAACTAGTTCCTCTTGCGTACATTTCCAGAAAATTGCTGGCTAGAATGGACAAAGCCTTGATAAAGCTTTTCAGGAAACATAACGTGCAATAACCGTTACGATGTTTATAGCAATAAATGTTGCGGGAATCAGTATGAAGTACTGTACTTAAATAAAGTTACGTTACCTTATGTTTGCCTTTTAGTGCGATTTCCTTTCTTGATGTACAGTATTTACATCAGACCCAAGGACAAAAAAAGTGCTTGCTTGCAGCCCTCCCTCCCCGCCCCCGATGTAACTTACCTTTTTCCCACCCACACCCCTGGGAGAGGTGGGGAGGGGCTGATTCTACAAAAGTAACTACAAAAGTATTTTAGCTACAGCAGTGAAACTTGGAGGACAAGTCGTTGAGGTTAAAATAGGAAATGATGATGTCATTTGAAGTGGGATTACGTCATGAATTCCAGAAGACTGTCATCTTGGATCCGCCATGTTGGATTTCAGGATTTCTCAAAAACTTTAGGAAGCCAAAACAGGTGACCATTAAATTAAAAACAGGAATATTTCAATTTCGTTAAAACCTTCCGGAGAAAATTGGATTGCCATGGAAACATCAACTTCAAAGAACATTGTTCGATGATATCAAAATCTGCCCAGATAAGTTTCTGAACGTCGCCCAGAATCCCTATTGTTCTCGCGACATTTACTTACAGTAAATGAAATATCTAAGGTCTGTCATGTTGGCATTATTATTCAAATACGCATGAAAGGAACGAAATTCATTGGTTGACATAAACGCTGGTTGTCCTGGTTTGTTCATTAAGTTACTCAGGGCAGATCATAGAAACAATGAACCTAGAGGACTATTGTGTTCGCTTTTGTTTGGGCAATTTTTTCCCTGAAAATGCGAATTTACTGCTTTATAAACTACACAACTGTCGGGCAAAAAAGAACTGTGAGAGTTTGCTATTGAATCTTACAGGAAGAAAACAACTTGCGTGCCCTTAATCTACTCGCCGCGCATGAGGCAAATATCAGAAAATACTATCATAACTGTTATACTGAATGTGTGCTAATAGTGTCCCGTTGCACAAGTTAGAATAGTAATAAATAAACATGCATGGTATGTTCTATTCATGCCCTTGTAAAAATTTCGATGTGATCTCGCCATGATCGCGGTTATCTCTGCGTTGTTCGGGTTTTGATTTTCGCGATTTACAACCGACTACAGAATAAACTTGAAGATCTGGGAAAAGTTTTTCCTTCACATAATTAACTTCACTGAAAGGACTGAATACATTGCGAACACAAGAGACATGGTGAATGACAGCCACTCCAGATAGCCGATCTGCTCAGAACAAGGTATTAGGTAGTTGGGTGTCCCAAACTTCACACAGTTAACATTATCATAGTATTCAGAAAGTTTTTTCTTCCTTCATTCCTATTTTTTTAAATCTATTTTTCGTAACAATGAAATGTAAAATTATTTTTTGATTTTTTCTCTTTACTGTATGTACTGTATCCTTTATTCTAATGTGTTTGACCCATGCAATTATCAAAAAAATATTCATCTCAGTCGGTTCTATTCCGGTGTGAGTTAAATAAAATTGACTTCAGTGACTTGGCAGATATTGGTTTAATTTATAAAATAAAGAACGATGTCAATATTCTCTTTATACGGTCTGAACAAGGTAGTAAAATAAATCCAGAAGAAATTTTCATTTCTACGACTCTTTCACAAATTTATACCGCTAGTCTCAGTCGCTAAAAAGACGGTTGAGTGTGAACACGTTTTTTTTTATTTCGTACCCCTTTCGCAAACGTTTTCCTACAAATAGTTTTCTTTTGGAATTTTTCTTGAAAACACAATTCAGTAAATCAAATTGTGAGCTGTGCCATTTTTCAATTCAATCAATTTTATTATTAATTCAATCAATTTACTTATGTCCACACGTAGAATGAGGTTGCCCTCTATATCCGAGCCAGAGGCTCATGTGTAAAACGCATGACGAGAGTTTCAAAAAGCCAATTTAAATAAATATGTTAATGCTTACCCACCCACGTTAACAGTATTAAATAATAATAATAATAATAATAATAATAATAATAATAATAATAATAATAATAATAATCAGCCGTAGCTACTAAGTGTATAACAATCTTTTTCGTGAACCCGATTCCTCAAACTCTGGTGACGACAACAGCCTTTCGTTCTCTCCATCCGGGTAATCAACAGGCCTAACGCAGTTAAGTGTAAACATAACGACCGCTGCTAACGTGGCAACGCCCCCCGTAATGTAAAACGAGATGCTGTAACTTTTCGAGGCGTCAAAAATCCACCCTACTACAGGCGGACCCAGCGTTTTTGGAAACGCCATCAGACAATACAAAGCGCCAATAGCAAGACCAACTTTTTGCACGCCGACAAGATCTCTGGTAATAACCGGAATTAGCATTTCATAGCAACCGTCGCAAAAACCAAACGTGACCGCGTACACGCTAATCCATTCGTATCTGGTTGCCACGGTAACGGCAGAAGAGAAAATACCCATGAGAAGCACGGATGCTGGGCAGACTTTTAGTCGGTTGAACTGTGGGTAATCGCACAGGGAACCCAAGACTAAACTGCCGAGTACTCCTCCTATTGACATGAAACCAGTTAACATAGAAGCCTTGGATTTACTGATGCCTTTGTCTTCTGCGAAGCGGACCTACGAGGAAAGAAAAAGTTGCACTAGTAAGGGAAGATAATTGCTGTTAAGCCACCAGGCTTCGCAGTTGACTATTTTAGGCTGCATACATGAACAGCCTGCAAAATCTGCGGGGGCTGCCAGATATGCGTCCCAAGATCCATTCATTCCATCAACGTTGTCCCATACAATCTTGACTCCAATCTGCATTAGGAGTGCGTTCTTTCTACGTCGTACGCAATCACTAATTCGCAAAGCGCGGGAGACGTACTTCCCGGTGGTCTAGGGTGTCACTTTCATTTATGGTTTGTTAAAGTGTTGAGCATTAAAAAGGAATTTTTCCAAATTTTAAAATTCTCCAACAAGGTATCTACATTATCTAGCGAACTCCTTTTCTAAATTCATGCATTTGTTCTGGGCAATCCACATTTTTCCTTTTCCTTTTTTCCAGACTGAATGAAATAAGCAAAGAAGCACATAATCAATCAATCAATCAATCAATCAATCAATCAATCAATCAATCAATCAATCAGTCAATCAATCAATCAATCAATCAATCAATCAATCAGTCAGTCGTCAGTCAGGCAATTAATCAATAAATCAATGAG
The DNA here is from genome assembly GCF_977016875.1 of Pavona decussata. Classification (NCBI taxonomy): domain Eukaryota; kingdom Metazoa; phylum Cnidaria; class Anthozoa; order Scleractinia; family Agariciidae; genus Pavona; species Pavona decussata. The sequence goes on from NW_028145452.1 coordinate 1,640,883, forward strand.
TTACTTTGTCCATTAGTCTATCAAAAGGAAAGAGGAGCAATGCAGCACTTACCAAATGGACAAAAGGCACAAGGAACACAATCATAAAAGTACAATTAGCCACGACCCATATGCAGTAAGCTCTGGTCTTGAAAATACTCAAGTCAAATGTGATATCACGTGGTCGCTGATTCTCCCCTGTTACTATGGTTATGGGTCTAAAAGTCAAGGCGCTTAAAAGCATCAATGTCTGCAGACCAGCAAGTATCCGGAACATGGTCGAAATACCAAACTTTGAGGACAGCATCTCTGTTATAGGACCATAAACCAGGCCCCCTGACGCGGCCCCTGCCAGAGCTATCCCGGATGCAAAGGTAAGGCGCCTTCTGAAGTAAATGGTCAGCATCACAAGCGAGGGGAATAAGCCGAGACTTGCTCCTAGTCCCCAAATAATCCCATAGGTTACGTACAAAGGTTTAAGCGATGTTACAAAGGAGCTGGCGAGGAGGCCTGAGGCGGAGACAAATGAACCAGCGATCACCACTATTCTGCTTCCATAACGATCTGCGAGGGAAGTGCCAAGAGCAGCGAACAGATACATCATGCTTGAGGCTATGGAAGTGACCCAAGCTGAAAACATGAAAATATACAAGTAATAATCAAAGATCAGGGAATGCGTTCGATTACATCGGGCCCTCTCGCCAGATACGCGTCCCAAGATCCATTCATTCAATCAACGATGTCTCATACAGTCTCGACTCCAATCTGTATTAGGAGTGTGTTCTTTCTATGTCGAACGCGATAAATGAACGAATAGATGAATGAACGAACGAACGAACGAACGAACGGACGGACGGACCTACGGACGGACGGACGGTCGGACGAACGAACGAACGAACGAACGAATGAATGAATGACGCGTTTAGCAGAGGGTGATCCCTCCGCAAATAGGGGACACATTTCAGAATTCCGTTTACTACTCAACTAAGAAAACCCAAATAACCTACACGATCACACATACAAATAACAGGTATTCAATGAAAAACTTGGAAAGAACGACAGTTGAAAGACAACAAACTAAGTCTGACTGGAATTTTCACTGTGATCCAAGCCAAGGTCAGCAAGAATTGCCAAGCATGTCCATCTCGAGAGCCATCGTTAAAAGACAAAAGTTATAATCAGTCAACTAGAATATAGACGGCAACATTAAACATTTGACTGTGTAGGATAAACTAAACCTTGGGTCATAAGATTAACATGACATTCACAAGTTTTTGAGTCATGCATCTGAAACAACTCGGCTCATCTAAATTACTACATGATGAAATTCCACTTCATAACACTATAAATTAAGTAACTATGGGATAACTACGTAAAAAAATATGTAAAAAATTCAAAATCGCTCTATTTAACAATTAGATTATGAGCTCGAGATTCCTATCACGCAAAGAAATCAAGAGCGAATAATCTTATTGGCATGTTTCAGTATAAATCTACTAGTCGTTCAAAACTTAACAAGTAAATTATCCAAATCCTCCTCACAGACACTTCGAAAACGCGAAGAAGCGGGCTGAATTTTGTTGACAACCGTTACTCACTATATATCACAGAATAGATAACGGGTAGCGTAGCCAATCAGAGAACGGCATTCGTAAAAGAGTACTAGGAGATTTATACTAATAAGAAGTGGAAGGAAAGCGTGCGAGAGATAGTAACGCAACCGAACCAAATAAAATACCTGTTTCTCCTCTTGGTGTCGAAAACTCGTTCATTATCGCATCATACACCACCCCAGCCGCATTCTGTTGTCCAACGGTCAAGAAATTCACTATAGAAACGCCTAAACAGACAGACCATCTCCACCCTCCCTCGGGAGGGTAATTGACCTCACTCCGCTCTCCCAGTTGTGATGTAAGTTGGGTTTCGTCGATAGCGCATGCGCTTGTCCTCGAAGCCTCTGATGCTTCTTTGAGATCTTCTGTCGTCATTGGCACTTGTCTTCGAAAAACTTCGTATGTCAGAAGCTCTCGACTGTCTTTGAAATCCAGTAACTTATTTAACGGCCAGGACTTTTGGGGAGTGTCTGACTTCCTTTTTCTGTAATTTCCTTATTTTCTGCCCTAATTTATTTGGATGACCTGTAGATGTAAATGCAAAGTACTCGATAACATTGTTCGGTGAAGAGTGGGGTGGGGGTAAGAGGTTTGGGTGTACAGTAGAACACTGCCTTACGACCATCACCTCGTTATTACGACCATTAATTTTTTTTGCCCCGAACGAACTGAAATTCCAGTCATTTCCTTAGTTTTACAACCTCGTTAATCCGACCACCCCGTTATTACGACCACATTTTCTCGGCCTGAAGGTGGTCGTATTAACGGGGTTCTACTGTAGTCAGTGGTTACGGATATTGGTTGGAGATATCTGTTGATAACTACTGGGAAAATATTTGATGTTTATCTTTCTCTGAATAGTTTCTTCAGCTGAAGGCGTTACCAACAGCTAAAGAAACTAAGGGAGGCAAAATATGCAGCAAATATTTTAATGTCAGCCAAGTAACCAAAGAGATCGGCAGAGAATGCCAGATTGACCAAGATTGCGAATAAACGGTTTCGTTAAGTAAAAAAATGCTAAAAGTCTTTAGTTTAAGAGCAGTAGGTTGTATCTGCTAGCTTTATCTCAAGACTTTGCACGCCTTGGATAATCACGGCTTGAAAGCTAATCGTTTTTCGTTCCCAGTTGTCATTCGCGTTAATGCGATAATATGTCATAATTTGTGTACCCCATTTTAAGTTGAAATCAGCTGTATTTGGTGATGCCGACCGATCGCTGACACTTTCGGTAAATTTGACAAACACTGTCTGTGTGTACTGTCATAAAATTCTCCGAAATTGCTTTTTACAGAAATTATTTTGACGTGCTTGAAATTTAGTATAATTAGTACTTTGGTTCAAGTATTGTGTTAAATCATTGCTTTAACACCTTTAACTATTTAATTAAAACATTCTTCGTTTTCACAAAATTCGACCTTTTCTTTTACAGTTTTCATTCTGTACACTGAAAAAGAACCTTTTTATGAAGAAACGTTATGACATTCATCAACAGTTTTCGTGCAGTGTGTCATGTACATGAAGTAATGTCAATCAAGTTTTAATTTTCCCTGTTGATAATGAATTTAGCTGCATTTATCGTCTAAAATTAACATCTCTTTAAACTGTATTATCAATTACGAAAGCTCACTTCGAACGAAGTATCCATCGAGAACATTTCAGTTTGGGCGTTTTCGCAGAGGTAAGTCAGAGAATGGTTAAATGCGTTTGGCAAGAGAGGATATTTGGTTGGTAGTTCAGTTCAGTTCAGTTTAATTGTTTTGCCATAAATTGTACAAAAGCAAGAAAAACTAATTATTTCAACACTAATGGCGAGGAAGCCAAAGGGAAACCACTGGGCTTATAAGGAATGGGCTCACTCAGTTAAGTAATTAGAGCAAAGTATTATCATAGTTACACATGGGACCAAAATCAATGGCAGAGCTGCAGGTATATATGAGTTCGCTCAAAAAAACCAATAAGAACTAACAAATCCAGAAGTTTACCAGTGCTCCTGAGAAGCGAAAATTACGCAGATAAAAATAATATTTTACAATTGTTTAGCACCGTTTTGGTACAATAGAATATAATCCGCCGAGGTTTTCGTATGCGTAAACATTTTGTTACGTACCAAGGCTTGTTAAGCGTTTTCATGCAGTAACAGCCTAAAATGCAGTTTAATCTAAAATTTTTAGAACCTTCAAAACCAATTGAATCACTAATTTATCTGTTGGTCTAATAGCCGTGTACGTCAACTGGCTGTATAAAAATGATTAAAACTTGCTTGTTGCGCGCCTAAAAAGGAATGAAAAACCTTGACATGCAGGAGTGCAAAATACTGAAAGCGTATTTATATTCAGTTCAGGCAACTTTACACTCAATCCAAAAGGTGAAAAAACTCCTTCAATAAAAAAAAACTTTACAGCAGAATACGATTAAAGGCAAAGCTGACGTGGACATTCGCTCGCGTCTCCGGCGGGGCAAGAAGACTTCGTTTTAGTGTCAACCACGTTTTATAAGTAAAGGAGTTAAGTATCAGTAACTGGACATTAAGGAACGTGAGCGGTTCAACATACAAGCTTTTATACTCTGCTGTGCTGTAAACCCAATAACATTTTGAAGAAGTCTTTTAATACTCCTGTAAGACCCAAACGGTATTTGCTGAATTTGATTGCTTCTAATGTAGGTAATAACTTCTTTTTTTCTCTGAATTATCACGTTTTTTATTTTCTATATCTTGTATTTTAGGTCGACTTCAATATGAAAGGTGCAATGATTGTTGCATTTATGGTGCTTGTTGCTTGTTCATTCTTGACTGTAAGTAACAACAAGTGTTTTACTTGGTTTCGCGAGCAGTTGTGTTATTTACAGAGAGACTGATCCACTCATCCTCTTGGTTTGGGATTGGGCGTAAGGTTACAATTACTCTCATGCATTGGCCTAAGCCACAGTGTAAGGCAAAATTTCCTGTAAAATCCAGGGCCGAGACTAATCCACTCATCCTCTTGGTTTGGGATTGGGCGTAAGGTTACAATTACTCGCATGCATTGGCCCAAGTCACAGTGTAAGGCAAAATTTCCTGTAAAATCCAGGGCCGAGACTAATCCACTCATCCTCTTGGTTTGGGATTGGGCGTAAGGTTACAATTACTCCCATGCGTTGGCCCAAGTCACAGTGTAAGGCAAAATTTCCTGTAAAATCCAGGAAGACTGATCCACTCATCCTCTTGGTTTGGGACTGGGCATAAGGTTACAATTACTCTCATGCGTTGGCCCAAGTCACAGTGTAAGGCAAAATTTCCTGTAAAATCCAGAGAGACTAATCCACTCATTCTCTTGGTTTGGGATTGGGCGTAAGGTTACAATTACTCGCATGCATTGGCCCAAGTCACAGTGTAAGGCAAAATTTCCTGTAAAATCCAGAGAGACTAATCCACTCATTCTCTTGGTTTGGGATTGGGCGTAAGGTTACAATTACTCTCATACATTGGCCAAAGTCACAGTGTAAGCCAAAATTTCCTGTAAAATCCAGAGAGACTAATCCACTCATCCTTTTGGTTTGGGATTGGGCGTAAGGTTACAATTACTCGCATGCATTGGCCCAAGTCACAGTGTAAGGCGAAATTTCCTGTAAAATCCAGGGAGACTGATCCACCCATCCTCTTGGTTTGGGATTGGGCATAAGGTGACAATTACTCTCATGCGTTGGCCCAAGTCACAGTGTAAGGCAAAATTTCCTGTAAAATCCAGGGAGACTGATCCACCCATCCTCTCGGTTTGGGATTGCGCGTAAGGTTACAATTACTCTCATGCGTTGGCCCAAGTCACAGTGTAAGGCAAAATTTCCTGTAAAATCCAGGGAGACTGATCCACCCATCCTCTTGGTTTGGGATTGAGCGTAAGGTTACAATTACTCCCATGCATTGGCCCAGGTCACAGTGTAAGGCAAAATTTCCTGTAAAATCCAGGGAGACTGATCCACTCATCCTCTTGGTTTGGGATTGAGCGTAAGGTTACAATTACTCTCATGCGTTGGCCCAAGTCACAGTGTAAGGCAAAATTTCCTGTAAAATCCAGGGAGACTGATCCACTCACCCTTTAGGTTCGGGATTGCGCGTAAAGCGACAATTAGTTGCAAAGTTGATGAGGCGGTATCGCAAAAAACCCACCTCACAATAGTAAATATTGGCCTAAGTCACAATGTAAGACAAAATTTCCTTTAAATTCCCCCCTTCCCCATATAACACTTTTGCCCTATCTTTTGCACGTGGTCTAGGCCTGTAGCCGAGGGGGATCGGCGTGGAGAGAGTACAGACTGTGCAAGCGTATTCCATGAAAATAGTACGTTACAGAAATCGATCGACCAGTACCGATACCAGGATCGATCAAACAACAGAGATGTGAACTAACAACAAACCCAGCCCACGGTTTGATTCAACCCCAAAATAATTTCGTTGTTAAATGGTGTTAGATCCTATTTTTTTGGTCAGATCAGTGTGGAGTTGGGTCGAGTCCATTGGGTTCTTGGTTTGGTTCTGTGAAGCTGATGCTTTGAATTGCAGCCGTAACTTTATGTGGACTACCCCTTTGTTAATGTAAGGTTGTGATCCGAGTATAAACTCGGTTTTTTTTCCTTTTTAAGGAGCAAGTTTGGTCAGCCACTTTAGAGAAGAGGCAACCATGTGAGTAAGATTAATGTAGCATTCATCCAATTGTACTTGGCTCGGCTTGAGAGCAAATATATAAAGGGAGTTGATTTAGACGTGAGAAACCTGAGTTTCACTTTTTAGAAACTATCCATCATTATCTCATTATCACTCTATGTCTCTTTACTAATGTCCATATTGTGAAATCAACAAGTTATGGTATGGTATGACATTGCGTGACTACACAAAAATGTCTGTCTGTTTGTGTGTGTGTCTCTTACTTTATTCATTAACAATCTTTTTTGGATGTTTTTGTTGTTGTTGTTGTTGTTGTTGTTGTTGTTTTATAATTCGTTCCTTTGCCAAGCTGGCCGGGCTCAGTCATTCAGTCAGTTATTCTGTCTCTTGCTTTGTTCATTAACCATCTTTTTTTGGATCTTTTTGTTCTTGTTGTTTATTCATTCCTTTGCCAAGCTGGCCGGGCTCAGTCATTCAGTCAATTATTCACAATGAGCTATTCTCGTTCAATACCATGAAACATCTTGTTATTGCAGTACGGTCAGGCGGTAAACCTGGTGAACGGTGTCCCCCGCCTACCGGAGGCGCCTGCGTGGAGGAGTGCGACCCTTCACGGCCAGTTGGTCAGGGTGGTTGTCCGCCAGATCAGAGATGCTGCTTTAACGGTTGTGGCCATGTGTGCGTGAGGCCAGGTAACATGTTATCGACAATCTTTACTGACATCATTGTTTATATTTTGCCTGAGCATATACTGTATCAAGTAACAAGCTATGCACAAATGAACAAGCTAGTTGGTGTAAATATTGATGCGCTTTTGTATTTTCAATTTGATTTCGGCTTATTGAAATAGGGGTAGCCGGAGTCCACTGAATTTGACTTTATTCTATAATTAGGGATTAATTAGGGTTAATTATAATTCTATAATAAGGGAAGCAGAGACACTGATTGCTTTTCAACGTGGACTGTCGTAAGCCATTTTATGATCCTTTTATAGTTCTACTTTTTACTCTTGTATATATATTTTTTTATTTCTTGTTTCTTGTTTTTATAATTTAGGTTTTTATTTGTTCTTGTAATTTTTTAGAGGACCCTTCTGTAAACCACTTTCGTGATGTTGGTTTCCTCATTAAAGATTACTCTCAATTATATTTTAGTGTTAGCGTTCTATATTAACTATAATGATAGGTATTAATGAGCTGTTGTAAATATACCTTAGTAGTTTTAGTATTTCAAATGTAAATGTTTTACTTAATTTACTTAAGATTCCTCAGATAGACTGCACTAATGACTTGTTCGTTTCTTTTCCTTTCTTAGTTTCCAGATTGTTCTAGATTGTTGTCAAGGTTGCTCATAAGCTACATTATCTTAACAATGCCTGTTTGGCCATAGCATGCGTGTAAGCACAAGGATAAATAAGCAAATAGTTAAAAAAAAAAACAATGAGCAAATAAATGGCAGCACATAATAACGTGTTTGTTTTAGATGTTGTCTACTCTATCATCAACAAGATCACAGCAGATTTTTAATAATCTGGTTGGGTGGGCTAGGCAAATAAATAGGTCAGTCGTTGAGGCAGAATTTTAAAGCATACTGTTATCACGAACTTGTCTAAGAGTGGAGGAGAGTTGGCTACGGCCTTTGTCCTGGCCTCCCACGCAGACGTTCTTAGGGGTTCATCACGCGTTCCTGGGGCAGGAACGCGTGACGATCCCCAAAGAACGCAGGCGTGGGAGGCTAACTTTGTCCGAGAACTCGGTGGTTAATCAGGGCCGTACCTAGGATTTTTTGTCTGAGGGGGCAAACAGGGGTCTCCTGTATACAGACAGGGTTTATAGTTGGACGTTTTTGTTTTCACCCCTTCACAGAAAGTTGCCTCTAAGACCTTTTAAGAAAACAAAACACACTGATGTTTATTATGGCATAAACACCTTGTTTAGCTTGAAATTGCCCTCGAGGTCTCTGCTACACAATGATGATTTATATACCATCTTAAATTCAATCTATAAGTACTGTGAACTGAAGTTTAACACTAATTGTATGGAAGGTTTTAAAAATGCTTTGAAAGCCTTCATCAGTTTCAACAGATACAGCGGTATTGAAGGAACTGGAGCTAAAATTCCAGGTTTCGGTATAAGAATATCAAGTCTCAGAAACGAGCCTACAGTGTATAATACTCTTTTAGATTCTTCTCCAATTTGATTTCATGTCATAGTTCTCTGTTGGAGTGGGAGTGCAGCCCATTCCGCGATGAATGAACAGCATGCAAGGCCTCTTAATCGATCTTCTGTCATTGATGACCGCGAGTCCATAGATCGAGTTCACAAGAAAACTCATACTGGCGTTTGCCTCGAAAGAATTTTCAAAATGATTATCCAATACAAACTACAATATATAGCTCAGCAAACTCAAATACTATGCCAGTAAATTTTTCCTGGAGTGAATGTACGCTCATGATACAAATCTTACTTTTTCTGCTCCCGATCATGATGAACTGTTTTCAAACATTGGCATGGCTGGATGCTAATCATTTAAGCCTTAACGTCGTTAAGACCAAATGTGTGTTTATTGGGTCACGACATAAAATTTCACCGTTTCCTGACCAATCTCAAAATAGTCTTCACGGATATCAAATCGAAGGGTTGTGACTCTTAAATGACTTGGGGTTCATCTAGATGTTTCGGGCGAGTTGCCGCGAGTTATGGGCGAGTCGAGTCACGCGTGACGCAGTCTCCCGTCACGCTGTGTTTGTCTCGCTCTTCGTGGCTCGAGCGATTTATGAGCGTGTTGCGCGGGCTCGACGATTTAAACAGAACGAACGACAGCCGAGGCTTTATTCAAGGCAAAACGGAATAGTAGACAATTTTACAACCAGGAGGCTGTTTATACAACTCAAGCTGCAGTTATACGGTTAATCTTTCACGAAAGGAAGTCATAGTATAGTAAACGTGGCACATGCATTTAATAAAATAGCGGTATAAAATCGTACAAGAAACTCCATTCCTTCGCGGTATTAATAAATATATATGGCAAGATTTTTATAACCAGCGTTACTGAACTGATCAGAGTCAAATGTCTGACGCTCCTGTTATGTCATGTCAAAGAGCAAATGTTTCTGAACTCACCTTCAAAACATCGAGGCGAGTTCCAATGACACGTTTTGTCGATTTTCCTTCACTCGGGAATTTGAATACTGTTTGCCCTTAAACTCCTTATTTCCAGTGTTTCAAAGGTACGCTTGTTGAAGAGATAAATGAAGAGATGCGACAAACATTACGAAATATGGGATTACTTAAATCATGGCTTGGTCACGGTGGCGTTGCGACATATCTTGTAACGTATAAACGCACTGGACTGGACTGGACTCGACTCGACTGGACTGGATTTGTAAGACACGGATTTGCCGAAACCTGGATTTGTAGAACGATGATTTATAAAACGAGGATTTGTAAAACGTTGTTTTGTAAAACATGGACTGGTAAGAATAAAGAAGAGCAAAACAAAAACAGAACAAAGACAATTTTATTTCTTTGATTATTATTACTCACATTTTACTTTAACTGCTCCTTTACGCCCATTTTTACTCATCGATTTTATTTTTACTTTCCTCCATTTGCTCTTTAATTCACACTTTTTTCCATTGATCTGAAATCAGAAAGGGGCTCTCCTATTTTAGCCTTGGTTTCAGACGAAATTTACCGCCGGTCACCGGTCTGCAACGCAGGCTAGCATTTTTAGAACATTGTACTTTTCGTCCTGCACATGATGCGGTAAATGATATTGAGTCAGGAACACGATTAAAAAAATGTAAAGTATTTAAAAGGTCGCGGTATACAAACGAAACGAGAGACTGGATAAAAAGGTAAATTATGTATACAAAATTAACCTATTTACGGCTCGAATAACTTTATAATGGGCGAAAAAGGACATTGAAAGTAAAATGTGAGTAACGATAATCAAAAAAGAAAATAAAATTGTTTTGGTTTTGTTTGTCTTTTGCTTTTTTTTTTTTTTTTCTTTCCATTCCATATTTTACAAATTCAGTCCAGTCCGGTCCAGCTCAATCTACTCCATATTTTACAATATGCCACAAACACACGGATGGGAGTGACCTTGGGCTTTTCAGCTGACTAAATCGAAAATGTGTTGCAGCTCCAATTAATACATAGTAATAGTTTAAAATAGAACCCGTCTGTGTTTTCTTTCCACGCATTTTCCTTATTGATAATTATTGTCTTGTATAAAAACGAGACAGATCATGGCCGTAGGATACGGGGAGGAGGGGGGGGGGTTACTTGACCCATGTTTGGGTATCGGGGTGCCGCTTGGGGTTTGAAGCCCAAACCCTATTTACGGTAACACAAAAACCTAGGCTATTTAGGCTATTTAGCCGTATATCTGAAAAAAAAATAGCGCTAATATCTAGTCCTGAAAATGATCTAATGTTGACTGATGACCTGCTAAATAAATATAGATGAACGTCTCTGATCTCGGATTGCTAAATACTCGACGACAGTCTTGCAACCATACCCTGTCTAAGACGGGTCCAGACACTGATTAGGACAGACTCGCTTGACCCTGTTCAGGGCAGAGCTAAAAACCATACCCTATCCAGCGGCATGTCTACCGTATAGGCCATATAGGGGAGTACACCCCCTAGCCCTCCGGTGGTAGGATGTAAACGTTTCATTCACGCCCTTGTTATGGCCTTGCCTACCTGTCAGGACTTGCCGTTCAACTGAAGGCAGATCAATCATCGATATACAAGTCACTGAGAGGCTCTTTTGATTTCAATGATTAGTTAACGTAAGCTTGGTGTTTGAATCAATAGTTTCAAAGTAACCGGTTTAGGTTGACTTGTTATTAAAATCATGGTGCGATCAAATCGAACACTGCACTTCTTACTCATTCATGCCCGTAATGTTGGAGCAGGATGCCCTCGCCGCATGAGGTACATGTACTTGACACACTCCTGTTTGTAGTACTGATCCGGCACTGAACAACACTTTTTGAATTATTTAAATAAATAATTATTTATTTTTAAATTTTCTAAGTAAAAACAACAGCATCAGCAGTTTCTGAATCACAATAATAGAAGACGTCTTTGCCAGGCTTGACGATTAGGAATTAAAAAACAACAACAACAACTTTGTTTTAACGAAGGAGACACTAAACAGTCTGTTTCCCTCAGATTCCATGTCGAATTGGAGCAGTAAACTTCTTTTGTGTCAGTTCATTGTTCTTGCCTCCGATCGTTTGTATCGTCGCGTAATCTTCCCTTCATCTTGAAGTGCGCGTAAAATAATAAAATTGCCCTGGTCGAGAAAAACGAGGTCAGTGGTGAAATGTCCCACGATGCAATTTAAAAAGACATTGATTTCTTCGTTTTTAGGCTTACGTTTATTCTGAGGAAAGTTTATTTAAGCCACACACAGCCTCCGCAGATACTGAGTCCTATTTTTTAGTATTGTACATAGCGGTCACAGACGCTCTTTTAGCTCGTCACTCAATCTTTCCTCCCCAACAAGAATCATCTACCATCCACGGTTTACTTTTTCCTCCTCAAGCGTGGTATTAAAGGGGCAGTATCACCGATATTTAGTGTTTCTTTGAATAGCAGGGGTATATATCTAACGGTCTTTGGCAGTTTGTGAGCACTCGTGAGCATGCGAGTACTGCGGGGTTTTTTGCAAGGTACTGGCAATGATCTGAAAATTTGTCGTGGGCCGGGTAGCTAGCGAGTACTTTAGAAAATACAACTGGCGCCAGCGAGCACTTCGTAAATTTTCCGCTAACAGCAAAGCGTAGACGTTATTTCTATTAGAATGCGCCTATAGTAGCCTGACTGTGACACCTCCACAATACGCAACACTTTTACAGCTTATCGGTATGGCATGTATAATTACATTAACTTACGTTGATCTGAAAATTTGTCGTGGGCCGGGTAGCTAGCGAGTACTTTAGAAAATACAACTGGCGCCAGCGAGCACTTCGTAAATTTTCCGCTAACAGCAAAGCGTAGACGTTATTTCTATTAGAATGCGCCTATAGGAGGGGGGTGAATAGGTCTACGGATCGGCGGATTTGGTAAATATTTTAGACCGGATTCTGGATTCGGAGCGAAATTTTAACGGATCTGCGGATCCTATGATCATAGCGGATCGCGGTTTTATCCAGTTTTGGGGTTTGAATTTTGGATTTTGGTTGTTAGGAAGTTCAAGTTTGCTCTTTTTTCTCGTATCTGCAAGATTTTGTTTCGATACAGACGTTCGTTACATAAATATTTCGCTGATAGTCATCCTCAACGCTAAAACACAATATCACGCAAGGCAACTCCAACAACTGAAGTCGTCTTGTATCTCGCGTATCATCTAATTAAAGTGAACGCGGCAAACAATTTGCGGATTCGGATTTAGTTGATTTTTTGAGCGGGTCGACGGATTCAGCCATTAATGTTAGCGGATCGGCGGATTTACATACGCCTATTCACCCCCCTCCTATAGTAGCCTGACTGTGACACCTCCACAATACGCAACACTTTTACAGCTTATCGGTATGGCATGTATAATTACATTAACTTACGTAGTTGTCGCGCACGTTTTCAACTGAACTTGACAGCCACATTCATTGGAGTTCACTACCACGCTGAGATAAATTTATTTCTGTACCGAAAAAACCTAGCTACAAAGCACGATTTACGAAATTGCGAGCGTGCGAACAGTTGCGAACATTTTGCGAGTTCTCGTTTAATTTTTGCGAGCAAATCGAGCAAAGGCCAAATTTTGCGAGCACCAGATAATTTTAAGGGACCATTCGAAACCCCGTAATAACACATTTGCATCGATGGAAATGTTAAAATAACGGTTCAGAAATGTTAACAATTAGTATTTATTATCTTTTACTGGGGCCTTAGATGGAAATGGATTACAAGTTGAAAAAATTAGCCAATGTTTTCAAGATCTTCCGAATTTTAGAGAAATTGCAATAAACTTATTCATAGTTTATTCTTCATTGGAGAAATTAGTTAACATTTTCCTCCCGATGCCCAACAAACAATTTTCATGTTAGAGAAAAGGTTCTATGTTAAATATTTGAGTAGCTTTGAAAATCTCCGTGAATATGAAAGATGATCAAATATCACTCATTGACATTTCAAATCCTAGCAGTTACATGAGCCAAGAATAACCAGGTCGTCAATTTAGCGCTACCTTCGGGCTGGACCCAAGTTATCTATTGGTTGAATTCCGTCAATTTTAACATCGAAAAATTAAGTGATTATGATAAAACGTTTGGCTTCATCAAGGGTAGACCACATTGGACAAATACCACTGTGCAGATATGGTGCAGTGTGTGAAAATAATACGTAATACGTGAGAAGCCTCATTCCTAGTAGTGCTTTGCGCGTGGTCAAATGTGACATCACTCGTTCAGCTATCAAACTCAAACCCAAGCCTCCGAAACGAAGCTAGGCGCGCTGTGGCCTGAGAACGAGGCTGAAACAGGGTGCATCAGAACAAAAACACACCAAGACTGCAGAAAACAACAAAGTAATTAACGATGAATGGAAACTAAAAAGTGGAAGCATTCAATTGACAAAAGCTCTTTGCTCGGGGAGCGACCTTCACTCCAGATGCCACAGACGTTAGTGAATAGTTTCCTGCAGTGACGTTTATTATAGGCTGTACAAGTTTGTTACGACTTTTGAGTCTGTGAATGAAATCCTAAAGTGTGATGAATCGATTAAATATAAATATATACATTTATTAAGTGGGTACTTTTGAGTGGCTCCGTTTACTTAAATACTGAAGTGTGACCACTTTTCCAAAATACCAAACGTTTTCAGGTCAAATCACTATAGATGGAAACTCTCGTAGGCGACCACCTCTCGTAAGCGACCACTTTTAGAGATGGTTGTTTAAAATTTTCAATTGTTTTTAACCTCCCGTAGGCAACCACTTACAATCTGCTGCATCTCTCACGGGTAGCCTCCCACGCAGACGTTCTTGGGGGTTCGTCACGCGTTCCCTAAGAACGTCTGCGTGGGAGGCTATCTCACGGGCGGAAATTGAAAAATGTGACGTCATTACAGTGGACGCCGTAAATCTTACAGTCTAGTCGGAGCCTGACCGGAAGTGTTTCCCGAAATAGCTTAGCACTGAAACAATTGATAAAATACACATGCACTATACTGTACACTGAAATAAACTAAATAAATAAACGTTACTCACAGGACGATACGTTGATCCCACGTTGACAGAAATTCTTTACGCGCTTTGAACTGAGTTGTTCACAACAATGTTTGCGACAAAGTCTATAGTAAAACAGCCTTTATTGAACCATTACGAAGCGACGTTAATGAAGCGTTACTAGTGAAGCGATTGTACCGTTGAAGCGGTTGTATTTGAAGCAATTGTAAAGCGAAGCGGCTTCGACTCAACTAAGAAATAACGAAATAAAAACTATAGTTAGACTAAGTACGAAACTATTACTAACTTCAGAAAACATACGTAGGACTGACTTAATCCGATGTAACTATAAGGTAACAAGTACAAGACTCACTAGAAGCTAGTATTACAAACTATAGAAACGAAAGTTAACGTTCGCTGATACGAAAGTAACAACTAGATACAAAAAAGGTATGAAAACTTACATCTGTGTCCACTTGAGGGATCTTAGACTCAAAAAGGTAGACGTTACAAACCTGACGTTAGCGCGGTGACTCGTAGACTAGAACTGGTGTTTTTCCTAAACACGTAGCAAGAAAAACTACCTAATACAAAAGGTCAGACTACATTTCTTTGTTCCATATACCGTACGTGGGCAAGTATATCCGTTGTCCTAACCACAGGAACCAAGAATTATCTAAAAAAAAGAAACTCTAAAACGGCTTGAAAGGAAATACTATAAACCATCAAGAATTTGGCAGCAACATCTGGTAAGCGACCACCTCCCGTAAGCGACCACATATCCTTGACATTAGAGATTCAGCACCACGTTTACGGCAAACGGCAAACGGCAAACGGCAAACGTGAGATTCGCGTTTATGTTTTCTTGAAAATATGAGTACGTAGGTGAAAATAGTACAAGATAATTCTGGCCTTTAATTCTAACGCAAAAACTTCAATTTTTCTGAGAAACTGAAAACAGCGAGGGGCAAACGAAGGATAAACCGATGGTCGCGTGGTCATTTCTGCCGTTTGCCGTTTTGAACTGCGGGTAAAAGATTAAATTAAAGAAAGATCCCTGCAGGTATTTACGCTTTATTCGCGAATGCCTTTGTTTTGCTAGTTTGTTTTTCTTCGGTTGTTACTAGAACAAGGTTGGACACCTTATGACATTTACACAACAGAAATCTTCAAACGATAAAAGACGTTTAAAAAATCAAATTAGTGTGCGCCTCGAAGACGGGTCATTTACTTCATATCCCTTATCCACATCCACTAAACCAAAGAAGGCTACCTGACGAAAATAGTAATTTTTAATTTTTTTTTTTTTTTACTTATTGCAGAGAGTTAGCCATGACAGCAAATGACAGCTAACCGTTTTTAAAGGAATGCTTAGACCCAAATAGTGTAGATCTGTTTTTAAACCCCTAAATGGAGCTCTATTCTCTCCGTTCTCTTCCAAACAAATTAATGTCATCTGTTCTCGTCTTAGTCAGGGCTAGCACGATTGAGAATACTACTTTTGCAACTGCTTAAGTTGCGTAAATGGGTGGTCGCTCACGGGAGGTTCGACCGTATAACCGTAGAAGAAAATGGCAGTCGTTATTATGTCATCTAATTGCTAATAAAGCAGAAATAGGCCTTATCACGGTTTTCGACGCCACTTTGACGGGTACGCAAACAGGCTTGAAATAACAGTGTTTGTATGGAAATCCAATGTCCAATAATTTTTATAAAACATCGCTTCTGAAAAATTCATGAATTAGAAACTTTTGGCACTAGGAAAAGGATTTTAAGAACAAAATTGGAGGGATGTAGCTGTGACAGAAAGCGTCCAGTCGTGTTTTGAACTTTCCATACATTTGTCTGTATAGCGAACCAGCCGTGAACTGTTACTAAAAATAGTTCGCGGGAAAAAATACAGGGAAATGTATGGAAAGTTCAAAACACGACTGGACGCTTTCTGTCACAGCTACATCCCTCCAATTTTTTCCTTAAAATTCTCTTCCTAGTGCCGAAAGTTTTCAATTGATGAATTTTTCAGAAGCGATGTTTTATGAAAATTATTTGACATCGGATTTCCATACAAACACTGTTATTTCAAGCCTGTTTGCCTACCCGTCAAAATGGCGTCGAAAACCGCGATAAGGCCTATTCATTGAGGATATTGAATATTTTATAGCTTAAAGAAAAAGTAGGCTCGCTTTTCATCAACAAAAGTGGCAAATTCTAAAAGAGGCTTATTTGAGCTCTTTGCACACCAATATTTACATATTAGTTTTGTTTCCTCGTGTTTGATCCTTTAGTTAATTTAATCTAAGCCTGAAGTTTGTAATTTAAATTAGTATATTTCTGTTTCAACTGTTACTACAAATTTATGTATGTAATGTCAATCATGTAGGAGTTTGTATTATACTGTGTAGCAGGCATATATGAATAAAAAAATTATGGCAGCGCTTGAAGAGCGCTCGGGTATTGGTTTTCTTTACTTCCATCATCGCTTTCAAATCAGTTTTGATGGTCCAAACTTTGGTTTCGGTGATTTCGATACTGGGGTCCGTTTCTCGAAAGTCCCGGTAACTTATCGGGTCCGATAAGTATATTTTTGAATGTTTTTTCGCCGATTACACAGCGATTACAGACATGGTATTTGGCCAATGTTTTCATAGAATTATAAGATTTTAAAATTTAGTACTTAAAGCTAACAAAAATTGATTTCTGTTCAGAAACATTTATCACCAAAGACATTTATCGGGCCCGATAAGTTACCGGGGCATTCGAGAAAAGGACCCCTGCTCAGAATTTAATTCCTCGTTTCGGTTTCTACTCTTTCGGTCGTCTTCGATGGTTTCGTTTCGGTTGTTCATAGTTTCGATCGTCCGTTCCGTTCTGGTGTTTTTGGTTTTAGCAGGTGCAAAAATGCCCGATTTTGCATTCAAATAGAACAAGCACCCGATAATTTGAAGTTATCACCCGCCAGTTTTCGTCGTAAATTGAAAAAATATCCCTCGTAAACTTGCCGGAATAAGGCCGCGAGTTCCGCTCATTTCTGGGTGCTAAATTTTGCACCGTGGTAAGGAAAGGATCAAGAATTTACTTAGACAAAATATGAGGCTGAAAATCTCGAAACGTGGGGCACTGAATGTTGGCACTGAACAAAACAGAGCAAAAGTGAGTAATGCCGACTGACAAATTCGCTGGCTTAACGGCTCTGAAATCACAATTCTCCGTTTACAGGAAGAAAACTAGAATTATCATCTACAATTTGAACAGCTGAATAGTGAAACTCTGGTAATTACGAATCTGTTCCAGCGTCTTGAGTAAACGCTATAAATTTTTATGTGAAAACCAAGCAGATTCTGTGCGAAACAGTGATCACCTGAACACTATTTTCATCTAGACCGTCGCTGAATTTGTCCAAGTTTTCGTACTACTAATAGCATATATATGTGCATAATTATCACCACATGACCGCTGCTAAAAAGACGCCGGAGAGAATAATATTTTAAACGCAAGGAGCCAAAGTGGTAAGGAAAGTGCTTCAGTTATGCAGGTAAGAAAAATGCAATGTCTAGTCTCCGAAGGTACGGGAAAATTGTCGATATGTTTCTTTAATGGAAAACATAGAACATGATGTCCGTACAACGTCCAATGCAGCTCTAGGAACAATGTTACGATGTTATTGTTGCGATCAGTTTTTTGTCTAGCTCAATCAGGTACTAAATTCAAAACAGTGCGTACAAAAAAGAAAAAAAAATCCAAATCAAAAACGCAGATTTGTCGTGTTTTTAGAATTAAAACGATATTTCATCCAACGATCATTATCGCACAGACTTTTAATAAGAATCCTTTCAGTTCATTTTGCAAATGTCTGCCAGTCTCTGATAAAAATTAAACAACTGCGTTTCGTATGTAAATTCGAGAAATTTGCTGGTGGCAAAAGAGTTTTTCATGACAGTAACCTTAGAATCCCGTTGTCAAGGTATCCCAACTTTGACTTTAACAAACTGCCGTTATTTTTTCGTCAGTAACGTTGGCTACTTTAACAACAATAAAATATCATATACAGCGTGAGAACAGCTAACTTCATGCAAGCTCCTGGCGTGAAGTGTGCAATCACCCCTGAGGCCATTTTATGTATATCTTTTCAGTATGGAAAGTATAATCTTATTTTACGCAACTGTACAGTTCAATTATACGCAATCAAGGTTTGGCTTGCAAGGACAATAAGTCACCATTGATTGCACTGCAAATTCTCCTCAAGCCGCAAAACAACGTATTCATTCTCAGCACGGCTTATTTTGGTTATCTTTGGATTTTCTACGAGGACTCAGAGCGTTACGTTACGTTGAGGATAATTGTAAAATCAGTTTTCATTTCATTTCATTAGTTTTTAAAATTATTGTTCAGAGCCATAAGCAAACAAAACTAATTTTCATAAGAAAAGGTTTGCACTTAGCCTCGTTTTCATTATGAGGTTCAAAGCAACTCGGGAATGGCCTATAGACCTTTCTCACTCGGCGGCCATGTTGAGTCTCAGGAGAATAAAAAGCTTTGTTTTTACGGCTAGCCTCGCCCACACGCGAATTCAGTGCGAGGCTGGCCGTGCAAAAACGAAGCTTTTTATTCTCCTGAGACACAACATGGCCGCCGTAGAGTGTACATTTACGTTATAAAGTAAAATCACTTGAAGGGTATAAATACAGGCACATAGAATGTGCATGCCATATATAGGCCATCTACTAATTTTATCGTATCATGACCATTAAAATGAACAAAAACAGTCAATCAATTATAAACAATAACCAAATGAATGCTATGTATTATCGAAATTTCAAATAACAAAAAAATAGAGGTTAAACAGCCGATATTAACGACAAAACGTTCAAGTTCAGCTGAGGACTCGTTTGAGTACGCATTATCAGTTCCCGGATGTTCTATAAATGAGTATCTATACAAACCGTAACAATACTAATTACAATACAAAATAGCATGGCTAATTTAAAAACACCACTGTGCAGATATGGTGCAGTGTGTGAAAATAATACGTAATACGTGAGAAGCCTCATTCCTAGTAGTGCTTTGCGCGTGGTCAAATGTGACATCACTCGTTCAGCTATCAAACTCAAACCCAAGCCTCCGAAACGAAGCTCGGTGCGCTGTGGCCTGAGAACGAGGCTGAAACAGGGTGCATCAACACAAAAACAAACCAAGACTGCAGAAAACAACAAAGAATGCTGGTAATTAACGATGAATGGAAACTAAAAAGTAGAAGCATTCAATTGACAAAAGCTCTTTGTTCGGGGAGCGACCTTCGCTCCACATGCCACAGACGTTAGTGAATAGTTTCCTGCAGTAACGTTTATTATAGGCTGTACAAGTTTGTTACGACTTTTGAGTCTGTGAATGAAATCCTAAAGTGTGATGAATCGATTAAATATAAATATATACATTTATTAAGTGGGTACTTTTGAGTGGCGCCGTTTACTTAAATACTGAAGTGTGACCATTCAAATGAAAGCTACTAAGCAGTACTTTCTTGTGGTGTTGTTTATGAAGCTGTGCAAGGTGGTTCTAACTTTTGAGTTTGCTCATTCAAATGAAAGCTGTACAGAATTACTTTTTTGCGGTGCTGTATACATCTCGACCTTTTGCTCGGCTGAATTTTAACCTTTCAAACGAAATTTGCGTCATTTTTTTTCTCGTTCCTATATTTGAGAAAGAAATTTGTCTTCCTGCTCTACTTTAACCAGATTCGCCACTTTTTGAGAATAAAAGTTTAATACAGAGGTAATTTGGGGCAATGTATGACTACATGGGAAAAACAGATCTTAGCAAGGGCTACTGGAATCCAAAAAGAAACTTAGGGTAACCGCGCATTTTTCAGAGATAATTTCAAAAAAGCTCTAAGACACATAACAATGCACAGTTTTTTTTTGTCCAAACTGAAAGTAAATTACTTCTGAATAAATGCGTGGTTGTCACCAATTTTGTTTTTTGGATTTTAATTAACCTTGTTACGATCTTCTTCTGTATATTTATAAATCGCGCAAAAAACCTTTCAATTAGCAGGCACCGTCCTTAAGAAATCTTCGTTTGTAATGGCGAGCGCAACCTAGGGAGAGTGCCTAAACTACCGAGGGGGTCCTAGTGAGGGTACGCCTCCCCACTCCCGCTCCCCTCAGTAATTTAGACACTCTCCCCAGCTTGCGTCCGCCGTTATAACCCAAGATGGCGGGAGTTCGATCGAAGCGTTCGAGTCTCGAAAATCCCACGGAAAAGTATGGGACTGTGAACAGTCTAGGAGATGTCAGATCCTGTTCAGTACTAGGGTGACCCAATCTAAATTCTTGTAAGACTAGACTTCATCAAAAATGGATCGGATTCCTCTGATATTTCCGATGCCATGAATGTGTCTCACGATCGCAGTTGAGAAACGTGTGGACTTGTTGATATCAGCTCGCCGATTTTCTAGCTGTTCTTGTAATGACGTGACCCAAAACATGCTTGAGGACGGCCTGCAGTGTGACAAAAAATAAAAAAAAAATAGAAGTTGCTGGGGAGGTTTAGGCAAAACGACAAAAGCGACATGGAATATCACTAACCCAATCTTTTTTCACTGAACCAACAAGCGACAAAACCAAACCAATCGCCTGTTCCGGAGTTCAAATGGAGACTAAGGACGAGTTTTAAATTTTCATTTAATCAGAAATTACAGTCCATCACAAGAAATATCACATTAAAATTAGTCACTTTACCACGTTTGAAGTTCTGTGGTTAGCTGGCAACCAAGTAGAATGCTTTCAAAAATCGGAAAAATTAGAGACTGTATGGATTTGGGGTACGCGATCCTTTGTATGGAATTTGGGCGACCTTTGACAGGTCACGGTTATTACGCAGTGAAACATAACTTCGTAAACTTGTTTTGAATATTTAACTGATTATGGAAAATAAATCACCATCACTCAGAGCCTGCAGAATAGAACAAAAACAAAACAAAACAAAACTCACTGAGATATCATCATCCGGGGAGAACTGGTGACCACACTGGAACCAGTGACACGCTTCCACGATGCCTTGCTCCATCACGTGATATTCTATAACGTGACGTAATAAGACGGAGATTAGAAGAAAAATGGTTGTTCCTAGAATGGATACCCCAAAACAAGGCTGGACACCTTATGGTGTTTACACAATGTATATGAATACATTATGAAACACATATTTGAATTGCGAGTGAAGGATTGAGTAGAAGAAAGATCCTCGCAGTTAGTACGCAACTTAAGCAGTTGCGAAAAGAAAGCCTGAAAAAAATTCAGGGTTGAACGGGATTCAAACCCATGACCTCTGCGATGCCGATGCAGTGCTCTACCGACTGAGCTATCAAGCCAACTGGGAGCTGGTCATATTGTGAGTTCGTAATATACCCATGAAGGATGAATAAATGTATATGGATATATGAAACATATTTGAACTGCGGGTGAAAGATTAAATAAAAGAAAGATCCTCGCAGTTATTTACGCAACTAAAGCAGTTGCAATGCAGTATTCTCAATTGTACTAGCCCTGACTTAGAAGAGAACAGAAGACATTTGTTTGGAAGAGAAGGGAGAGAATAGAGCTTCATTTAGGGGTTTAAAAACTGATCTACACTATTTAGGTCTAAGCATTCCTTCAAAAACGGTTAGCTGTCACTAGTTGTCATTGCTAACTCTCTGCAATAACTAAAAGAAAAAATGCTATTTTCGTCAGGTAGTCTTCTTTGGTTTAATGGATGTGGATAAGAGATATTAAATGACCCAAGTTCAAGGCGCGCACTAATTTGATTTTTTAAACTTCTTTTACCATTTGAAGTAATATTTCTGTTGTGTAAATATCAAAAGGTGTCCAACCTTGTTTTGGAGTATCCATTCTAGTAACAACCGAAGAAGAGCAAACTAGCAAAACAAGGGCATTCGCGAATAAAGCGAAGATTGATTGTGCAGTGCCAAGCTCAAAACTTGAGAAATTAAATTCCCTATAATTTCATGGAAAATCAGTTGTCAGTTCAATCTGATTGTACACGCTCTTAATCTAAAATAATCCGGACTAATTTACGAAAATTACCAACAATAAAACCAACATGCGTCGCAAATTTAGTATTTTGTCACAATCTGTCACAACAAACTATCTAAAGAAACTGTGGCACTGCGTCGGTGGGTGTTTCATCAACAGAGTTGACAAGGTATATTGGCCAACGTACAGAGACGCAAGTGCTGACGTTTTAAGAGTTAGTTCTTCGGATTCGCTCAAGCGAAGGGCTTAGCGAACGAAACGACAGCACTAGAATCTCTTTACGGTGGCCAAATTACGTAATTAACTCTGTTGATAAAACCTAACATATGTTATACTCACCCTTGATGTGGTCCTTCAGGTGCGAGGCTATACCGAAGTTAAGTTTGCAGCTGTCCCACTGAAAGACATAGAAACGACCAAAAAGTGAGACGATATAAAGAGATACATTTCGTGTGGAGAGAGGAAAATTGGGAAAAAGAAAAACACGACTTAAGTTGCTAGACACGGGACTGTGTGCTGGTAGACATTTTGAATATTCCGAAAATAGATCAGTATTTGTATTCCAAAACCCTGAAAGAGGTCGATATTTGTCGGCGAATGGCGACACACACATTCACACAAGGTGCACTAGATCAACAGACATTGAGAACTCAACTACTGGACAAAATTCCTGATCGCTTCCAGATAAATTCTTGAGAACATGAGCAAGTGTCCCCTTAAGAGAGGTGTCCACAGTTATGGGAAGTTAAACATTGTATGTGGCTAAGAACATGACCGAGTGTCTGCTTAAGAAAGGTGTCTACTTATGGGAGGTTAAAAATGTAGTGTTTGTATGTGGCTAAGAACGTGACCAAGTGTCCGATTAAGAAAGGTGTCTACTTATGGGAGGTTAAAAATGTAGTGTTTGTATGGAGCTGAGACCATGACCAAGTGTCCACTTACAAGAGGTGCCCACTTATACGAGGTGAAAAATGTGTTTGTATGTGGCTAAGAACATGACCGAGTGTCCGCTTAAGAGAGGTGTCCGTTAATGGAGGTGCGATCGTAGTAGAGACTTTAGTTTGCCAACGAACTCTGAAAACTGTTCTCACCTTACAAGGATGGTAAACCCGTAAATCTAGTTTCGATGCGACGACGGATCCGTCTCGTCCCCCGCTAAATATCTGAAGGCCAAAAGAAACAATAGGGGATCAGTAAGAGCGCATGTATGTCCAGGGTGAATACTCTCGGCTAAAGTGAGCCTCCTCTGTTACAACATATTGACATTGAATTGTTGCAAATGATAGAGATTTAAAATTACGTTACGGCAAACGTAGAACCGCAGAAATGACCACGCCAACATGTTTACCCTATATTTGCCGCTCGCTGTTTTCAGTTTCTCATGCAGTAAAATTGAGTAGTCTTCCTTCAGCATCAAAGGACAGAATTATTTTGCACAAGAAAACATAAACGCGAATCTCACGTTTGCCGTAAACGCGATTCTAAATCGTTCTAATATCATATTTCCAAATTTAAGTTGTAAAAGTGGAAGCGACATCTCTGTACCGGTTGACTCAAAACGTCCCGCGCCCCGCCATTTTGGATTTTATGACGTCATACGTTTGCCACTACTGTCAGAAAGCAGAAGCTGTTTTGTGTGAAATAATACGGCAACCATAGGACGTCATGAAGTCCAAAATGGCAGCACGTGAGAATTCACACCGAAAAAAGACAACGATGAAATCCCGTTTTGTTCGATGATGTAACCTTATTTCCATGCGAAATTTGAAACTACAATGTATTTTCAACAATTTGACTTCAATTTGTTTCAAGAGTAGAGATTGTTTTTAAAGTTTTGTCGCTAGAGTAAACAAACTTGGAAGTTAACGTTAGCTTTATATTGTACTTACCCGTCCATTACTGACAAGAACGGAAAATATCATGTCCATTTGGCCACCATAAACTTGAAGAAGATCACCAGTCTGAAGGACAACAGAAACAAACGGATATTTGACAATGAATCCTCTGAAAGTAGGGGAATGTAGAACGACTTTTTCAACTTCTAAACTTCTCGTAACCGTTGTGTTAAGCGATTACTTGAAACTCGTTGTTTTTGACTTGGAGCGATGCTCACGAGAGACGCGAATCCAAGAACAAAAGAAATCCTTCTATCCAATCACAACACACGTAAACATCCCAACAAACCAATTAGAATTCGAATTAAATCAATGCACCGTAAGCGCGCGAAAAAAGAACATTGAACTGTCACGGTCTCTTTTTAGTACAACTCTCAGTAGGTTGAATAGGCAGGGCGTGTACAGTTCACAAGACAGTAAAACCAAGCCAAGCCAGAATTGTTTGGGACATTCAATACGCCATTCATTTGTTGTGAGGGTCATTACGAAAGCGAGGCTACGTGCAAAGCTTTTCACATGAAAATTAGTTTTGTTTGCATATGAATGAAAACTAATTTTCATAAATGTAAAGACTTTGTATTTAGCCTCACTTTCGTGATGAGTTTTAAAGCAACTCGGATATGGCCTATTGATAACCACTCTAGAAGACAACCTCAAACATACCGTTAAGTCAAAGCAGCGAATGAGTTTGTCCAAGCACGACGTCACTAGCACTCTACCAACAATCTGAAGACCGCTGACACTTCTCGTGTGGCCATCAAAGCTACGTAAGAGTTCTCCAGTCTGTCAATCAACAAAAAACAAAAACGCAGGGCTGTTAAATTATTGTCACACGTATTAAATACTTATGTTCAGAAACACGTCTAACCCTGAATTTGGGTACTTTATATAACACAGACCTTTTTGTGGTCTTTTTTTATATTATTTTTTTATGACTTCATGTTTGACACAATTACTTGTGTTTTAGTAAGAATTAAGGTTAGGGGACACCTTGTGATGTATGTCATGGAGTTCATGCATCTCATTAGTGTACATTTCTGGACATATCTCGTATTCAAACATAACTGATAAAAACAACAATAACAACTCGTGTGCGATATAAACTTTTTATAGAGTGTGTTCACGGCAGCCATATTGGAGGAGCGAAACAATAGAATGATTTTCCTTTAGGAAATAAATTCTCTTTTTATGCAAATATCTTTTATTGCTTGGTTCCTAAAAGATGGCCGCCATGAACACGCTCTATAGATGGTTTACATTGCCGCCATGCTGGTAGACAAAACAAAAGAAAATTTGCTCACATAATTTGCATAGAAATGGCAGTTAACTCCCAGAGGAGAAAAATCTTATTGTTCATGTCCACCAACATGGCCGCCATGACGTCACATGCAACCTATGAATTAGCTGATAAGCTCGCGTTTAACTTACGTTCAAATTATGAGCCTGCACTTTCATGTCAGCAGATCCACTGTACACAATATTATCCACAACCTGAAAAAGCAACATGAAAGGCCATAACGCCCATCTGCTCACACACAAAGGATTGGCCAACATAACCCTTTAACCCCTAATATCAACGAACAAATTCTCCTATCTTGTCCCCATACTTTTCTTATAAAAGTACTGGGGAAAGGTTGTTAAAATATCAAGAAAATTCACATTGGGTGATCATATCCTTAATTCTCATGACCTCAAGGGTTGAATGGGCATCGATGTTACAAGGAGAAATTTGATGCTGATCTTTGTTAGGGCTTGAAGGTTTAAGGGCTAAGAAAATGTATGAAAGAGTATGAAAAAATTTGATGTGAAAAACATACCTGCAGGCATAAGATCGTCATGCTGTGATCACTAATCGTTCGAATAAGCAGGCCAGACTGAGATTAAAAAAAAAAAGAAAAAGAAAAAGAAAATTAGAATGTTACGAGCACTTTAAGCGATCCTTAGGGTGATTCCCTCGAAATAAAAGTTGCCGTGAAATTTTTCTCAAACTATCTGCGATTGTGTACTATATTGTGCAATAAAAAAGAAAGGTGACCGGGCCAGCGAAAGAGCTATCACCCACTCAAGTTACCTCATTATAATGCTTGTAATATTCGCTTTCAAAAACGAGTCTATTTGATCAGTTCTTGCCACATTTGGTGGTAACAGAAGATACATGGATAAAGCAGAACTTAGGAAAACGTTACATATAGAATCTATGAATCATAAGTAGCAATTAAAGATAAATTTCTTGGCAGGGGAGCACAATATGAAGCAGTATTGCCCAAACCGTTTCTTGCGTGCGTGTTCTCAGTATTACTATTTTATGCAGCGAGTGGCGGGAAAGAAAATCTCTGGAATTAGATTATAAAATGATCTAATTTTTAATAATTAACATGATTCCACGAAAACGACCAAGAAATGTTACTAGATCTTGCTATTTCATTTTGCAAGTTAAACCAAAAAACGATTTAATGGCCGCTTTTTCTCGGTACAAGAACTCATTTCTTGAGCGTATTGTTTTGATCAGCAACCCCAAGGGCGTATAAGTGTAACGTTTGTGGCGTTTGATGTTTTCCAAAGAAATTTGACGTTATTCTGTGGTTCTAACAATTTCGCCGAAATTTAAGGCCAAATTGTCGCAGTAGTGAGGATTTGTTTCTAAGACGCAAGGTACCTTGTAGTCCCTAATGGTGATAGTCGAGTCAAATGAACCGCAGCACAGCAGCTTCCGTTGTCCCTCAGTGGCTGAGGTCAGGCAACTCACTCCGCGAGGCTCGTGACAGTGCAATCGCTCAAGCAATTTGTTAGCCTGCGAAACAAAAAGAACAATGGTGAGGACGTGTAAAGGAATCCCTTGCAAGAAGAGCCAAGGTGGCGGCTTGCTATCCGCAGTCTTGTCATTTTACTCTGGCGCCAAAGCTTGGATTAGGCAAATCTTCTAATATAAAATTTTAATTTTCTTGAGAGCTTAAGGACGGCGCCTACTTTTGTTACTGCGCATACGTTCTGTGCATCTCGAGATACTCGGATTTGTGATTTATGTGTGGTGCCTACTAATACAGGGATATTTTTGCGCGGTTTAAAACGAAGAAAGCAGAACTTAGCAAGTGATCTTGGTATCCAAATGGAAAATTGGAGGTAACCATGCATTTTTCAGAGATAATAAAGCGTCAATTTGAAAAAACAAAAAACAAAACAAAAGAAAGAAAACCTACCATACATTACTTTGTATTTTACTGCTTTAAAGAACAATTGTTGTTGAATTATCTCTAGATCTTTATTTTGTCATTTTCTCCCCGACACATGAACTATATCGCAGGATACCTGTTGACTACGGACGACGAATATCCAATGCCCCATGACCATATTTTTGGGCAGTGTTACAGTGCGTTGAATAATAACACGCAACGGCTTTCATCTGAATGGTAACTCTTCGGGACATCATTCACGGACTCAAAAGTCATAATATTACTTAAACGTACAGCCTAATAAACGGTATATCAGGAAAGTACTCCTCACTAGCTTTGAGTGGAGGAACATAAACGTCACAAGCACCTTGAACAGCATGATAAACAGTACTAAAGGAATGCACCACTCAACAGAATTCAACTTCAACAATTCCACTTCAATATTTCATTTACATAATTTTATTCACAGTCAAGTTAGAGCCACCTTGTACAGCATGAACGCCACAGATAAAAGTACTGCTAAGTAACTTTCATTTGAATGGTCACACTTTAGGATTTCATTCACAGACTCAAAAGTTAGAATCACCTTGTATAGCATACAACATACTAGTATGTTTTTGTATATTTCATTTCAATGTTCATGCCATCTACGGTAATTCAAATCAGCGGTGTTTGTCTCAGCTGACGTGACACCAGTCCAAAGGGCAAAAATGAATTGAAACTCGATCAACGGATGTTCCTTCATGATGAAGATTTGCCGCTTTTATATTTTATTTTAGGAACCGGAAGCGTAAAAACGTTAAGCCTTCGTCACAATTTAATCTGAATTTCTGAGGCGGGTATTGTCTTTCCAAACAGATACTCCACAGAAACAAACCAAAAGGTACGTCTCCGTGTTCATTATCTTTGGCTGGGGATTGCAAACTTGAAAAATTTGGCCATAGTTTTTTCAAGTTATTCCAGTGTAGTTTGGAGAAATTGCTTAAAACTGAAGTTTGTTTTTCCCAGGAGAAATCATCATTTAACATTTCCTCGGGGCTCAAAGATCAACTTGATACCAGAGTTTTGACAAAACAGAGGTTAAACATTGCTCACTGCACGTCAATCAGTATACCAACCAATTATCAAACGCACGCACATTTATCTTCAACGTCTAGGAAGAATAAACGCTGC
The DNA here is from genome assembly GCF_977016875.1 of Pavona decussata. Taxonomy (NCBI): domain Eukaryota; kingdom Metazoa; phylum Cnidaria; class Anthozoa; order Scleractinia; family Agariciidae; genus Pavona; species Pavona decussata. Next base: position 1,669,568 of record NW_028145452.1, read on the forward strand.
TAAACTTCAAAACATATAACATTTGCCAAGTCACGGGGAAAAACCGCTCGGGATTCTTCCAAGCCGGCCAAGGTTACTGCATGCAAGTAAGTAAAGGTCAAGTTAATTAGAGAGATTTAGCTTGGCGTTTACGGCTAACGCCAAACGGGAAACATCAAGCCGTTGTTTGTTCTAAAATGCATAAACTTGTGTTTCTCGTACTCACTTCTCTCTTTTTCGTGTTTGCTCGATAGCTGTCGCCGACTGGGTGGAGATAAGCTTAAACCAAAAAAGCTTCATTGTTTTTCATCAAAGAGAGAATTTCAGCCTGTCGTTTGCCGTTTGCCGTATTAAAACGCGATGCTAAATCTCTCTATAATCAATCTAAAGTACACACTAAACAAATTAATGCATCTTCTCATCGAATACAAGGATCATACATTACGAAAAGAATTAAGACGCCATGCAGCCAGCCTAGAACTGCCGAAGTTCACGAAAATCTGCTGTGTATAGAATCTCTCGGCTGAGGCCATCAATTTTGTGAAATTTTGGCTGAATAGTTTACAGACAGTTAAAAAATCTAAATCACTGTCATCTGAAAAAGGTGAAAAGAGACGTCTAAGCTTGAATCGAACGTCTAAATACGTATGAGGCTAAACATGTAATGACAAACACGAGAGACGAGAATTAAAACTGCTTCTCTAGAAAAAGAAAACACGAGAAGTTACGTGACCAAGTCTGGTATGTCGATATCCCTGGAAAGACGCCAATTTTCGAGGGATTAACCTTTTTGCACATGGCCCCGGCTAAACACAAAACACGCAAGTAAACGAGACGACAGTGTTTACTCGGGCTTCGCTTGAGAAAATGTAGTTTTTGTTAAAAAAAAAAAAAAAGCAGGGTTTTTAACTCTTATCAATTGTGGCGCCTATGTTCGAGTCCTTTCTTTTAGATGGAAGGGTAAACTACATACGTGAGGTCATATGAAGCTAAACATATAATGAGAAACACATACGAGAGACGAGAATAAGACTTCCTTTCTTGAAAATAAAACACGAAGGGTTACGTAACTAAGTCTGGTATGGAAAATGTAGTTTTTCTTAAAAAAAAAAAAAGCAGGCTTTTAAACTCTTATCAATTGTGGCGCTAATTTCCCAGCCCTTTCTTTTAGATGGGAGGGTTTTCAGTACTGCTCCGCACTTTCACGTCAGCTCTGGTAGCCCCGAAATCTACGCTCGCATTATCTCGTGTCACCTCAGGCCTAGTGCTGTTCAGAGCATAGTTACTGTCATTGGAAACTTGGCCACGCGCCAGTAGTCAGCGCAAGTGGCAGCTGTCATTTAATCTGTGTACAGTACTTCTCACGCAAGGTAAACTAAGTGCTAATCAACATTAAAGTTATTCTACCGGACACTAGAATGCACACGGGTCATAATTTAGAAGAAAAACGCTTTTAACAAGAAACTTCAAGGGCACGCTTGCCGCAATTGTTAGAGGCATTTCTCGTCTTTCTCGGCAGCAAACGGCGTCAGCTTGATGGAGAATACAAGGCCAGAGGAAAAGTGTGAAGTCATCTCGGCCGCAGAGAACAAGAAACGTGAAGACCGGTTCCAAATCCAAAGCGAACCACCTAAAGATGGAGGATGGAGGTGGGTTGTTTGCTTGGGAGCTCTGACTGTGAATTTCCTGACGGTTGGACAACAGAACTCGGCTGGAGTACTGTACTCGGCTGTGTTAAACGAGTATTCCACGCAAAGGGGAGAAACGGGTGAGAAAAGAGAGTATTGTTTTTTTTAGAAAATCTAGTTCATTCTGTGACCTTGATACACGTGTATAACATACCAACAATGATCAAAGCTTACATATAAGGTGGCATGACTGAATTAAAATCAAGGACTAAACAACCAGACCTATACAACATGCTAGACAACATCACAGAAAAGTACTGCTCAACACTTTCCATTGAATGGCTAAACGTCATTTATACACAGCTTAGTCAGCATAAAAAAAAAAGAATAAAAAAAAAAATAAAAAAAAAAAACAAAACAGCACGACAGGAAGGCACTGCTCAGTAGTTTTTATTTGAATGGTCACATTTAAGGATTCCATTCACAGATTCAAAAGTTAGAACCATCTTGTACAGCATAATAAACAGCACCACAGGAAAGTACTGCTCAGTAGCTTTCATTTGAATGGTCACACTTTAGGATTTCATCCACAGACTCAAAAGTTAGAACCACCTTGTGGGGCATAATAAACAGCACTACAGGAAAGTACTGCCCAGTAGCTTTCATTTGCAAGTACACCCTGTAGGATTGTACCCACAGACTTGGTCGTTATGACCACCTCGAGCAGAATGTTGGAACAGTACTAAAGGAAAGTAATGCTCGGTAGGTTTCCGTGCAATTGGTCACTTTATAGACTCATTCATACGAACCGTAGCACTGTAAAGTACCATTTGATAGCTTTGATTGGTTTTGGGTTTAGGATTACAACCAGAAAGTGGAAGATAAATAGATAGATGGTTTATTGAAAATAGATATGCAGCCTGAGGGATGAATTGCGTAGTTTAAAACTATCTAATCAACAATAAAGTATTTACAACGAAACGATATAGCAAATATACATGTAATGTGATAGTAGATGGAAACAAATCAAATAAATGAATAAGATTTAAAGGGGAAGTATCACGAAAATCTGATGTCATTTCAAAACCCAAACATGTTTGTCTGACAACAGAAACAAAAAATAATTGTCTAGGTTTGTTATAAATTATCACCCCACCACAATAAAACTGTCGATTAGTGCCTCTAGCCAGAGATAGAGTAGGTCGGAATGGATTGAAACTTGAAAAATGTTAGGCTAAAGTTTTTCAAGTTCTCTCATTTTTGTTTCCAAAATACGCTAGAACAGATCACGAGTTGTTCCTTTCAAGAACTGAGTTGATTTCTCTCCTCTCGTTGCTCTAGAATTATTTTGTAGCAAAGTTAAGGTCTTATTTTACCATTTTTTTTTAAAAAAAGGTCAAAAACCCTATGATACTTCCCCTTTAAAATTACTACGAAGAAAACTTGTTATGTATACATGAGCTCATTATAAATGTGTTCTTGAAACGGTCGGTTTTCCAGTTCGGAATGGAGAAGCGCCAATTACGTGTTTAAGGAGCACCATCACGGCAAGTTTGCTGCATTTTGGTCAAAACTGCTCAAGCATTTGACGAAAAATCTTTTTGCTAACATGAAATTGCTCTCAGAAAACGGGAAAAAAATATTAACTTAAAGGGGAAGTATCATGGGTTTTTCTTTTATATCTTTTGTTAAAAATGATGAAATACGGCCTTCAATCAGCTGCCAAATAATTCTAGAATGACGAGAGGAAAGAAATCAACTCAATTCTTGAAAGCAACAACTCGTGATCTGTTCTAACGCATTTTGGAAACAAAAATGCGAGAACTTGAAAAACATTAGCCTAACATTTTTCAAGTTTCAATCCACTCTGACCTACTTTGTCTCTGGCCAGAGGCACTAATCGACAGTTTTATTGCACTGGGGTGATAATTTATAACAAACTTGGAGCACTCGGAATTTCTTTTTTCCGAGTATGCCTGCGTCACTTTCTTGAATAATCATCATTCTCATTCATTCACCAGGCTGGAGATATACCATCACATTTCTCTCATATACCACACGTTCGACATTCAAATCCTAGCAGTATGCAGGATGTTTGTCCCATGAACCTAGTTTAATGGCCTTAGCTCCCACGAGTCTCCTGTAGCTCAGTGGTAGAGCATCCGAACTAGTAATCGGAAGGTCTTAGGTTCGACTCCTGATAGGAGCACTCGGAATTTCTTTTTTCCGAGTATGCCTGCGTCACTTTCTTGAATAATCATCATTCTCAAACTTGACAATTATTTCATTGTTCCTGCTGACAGACAAACATTTTTGGGTTTTGAAATGACAGCAAATTTGCGTGATACTTCCCCTTTAAGTGATTTCGCCAAAGAAGAACTAGTTACAATTAGTTTTGTAGCGACTTCTCTAACATACACAAGAACATGAAAAAACAGGCCAATTTTTTTTTTCCATCCAAGCCATCCGCAGCCAGACATAACTAATAATAGTTTCTGGTCACTAGTAGGGTTATTGTTAACAAAACTGAACCATTATTTTAATGATTCTATCGATTGAAGTATAGTTTTTGGCTATTCAGAGTAACATTTAAATAGGTGACACTCTTCCTTTAGCCCTTTAAGCCCTAACAATGATCAGCATCAAATTTCTCCTTGTAATATCAATGCTTGCTCAACCCCTGAGGTCATGAGAATTAAGGACATGATCACCCGAGGTGAATTTTCTTGATATTTTAATAATTTCTCCGTAGTACTTTTATAAGGAAAGTATGAGGACAAGATAGCAGAATTTGTTCTTTGATAATAGAGATTAAACGCTTCGTGATTGGTAGCGGGCAACAACTTGTTTCTTATCCTCCTGACTAATGAACGAAAAAATCTTTAAAATCTACTTTGTTTTGTTGCTAGCCTGGGTGTTTTCTCTAGCCTCAAGCATGATGTATCTGTTCGCTGGTGTTGGCACCTTTCTGGCTGAACGATATGGAAGCCGTACAGTGGTGATTGTTGCCTCATTTGTCTCCGCCTCAGGCCTCCTCGCCAGCTCCTTTGTAACCTCCCTTTTACCACTTTGTGCGACCTATGGCGTCATTTGGGGACTGGGGGCAAGTCTTGGTTTATTTCCCTCGATTGTAATCCTGACGAAGTACTTCAGAAAGCGCCTGGCCCTGGCATCTGGGATAGCGCTTGCTGGGGCCGCTTTAGGAAGCCTTGTCTATGGTCCTCTGATAGAAGCACTATCGTCGAAATACGGCATTGCAGTTTCATTCCGGATCCTGGCTAGTTTCCAGGGTATGATGTTCCTGAGTGCCTTGTCCTTTCGCCCAAGACAGGAACAGAAAGCTTACATCAGAGGCCAAAGAACATGTGACTGCAGTGTTTTTAGGAACAGGGGTTTCGCGATCTGGGTTGCAGCACTCTGTACGTTTATGCTGGTGTTTCTAGTGCCTTTTGTTCATTTGGTAAGTTGAATGGTTAAATGATAAAACATTTTCGTAGCACAAACTTTCAAGTTGAAATATGCCACACTTGCGGATAGAACGAAGGCTGCAACCAAACCATTTAGGATCTCTATACATCCAAACCTATACTCGATATCATCGATACTTAAATACTCGATACTAAATACTCGACACTCCGATACTAAAATATCGATACTCAGCACCGGTTTCGACCTCATGAGTTTACACTTGACAAGTGACCACTTGTCAAAAATAGAAAAAAAAAACAAAAAGGAAAAAAATTCGTCACCTCTGCATGCATTAGGTGCACATGTTTTTCATAGCGTGGAGGAAGGAGGGGCGGGAAGGGGGGGACATCCAGCCCAACACCCCCCTCCCCCCCATGAATGTAAATGAACAGAATTCGAACAGGGAACAAAAGCGAGGCGGTGTAAAAGAAATACAAGATAGAAACGAAAAGAAGAAAGAAACTACTCTCTTTTCTCGTCCTTCAAACATTTTGTTCCTTCTCATTTTCATCTTGATCTTGTAAATGACTTACACACAAGAAAGTAACCATTTATAATTTTACTCTCCTTCAGGTTCGCTTTGCTGAAGACAGAGGAGTGCCTCAATCCAGGGCTTCTTTTCTAACTGGTTACTTGGCCATTGGCTGTCTCGTTGGAAGCTTAGTATTTGGACTTGCATGCGATAAATTAAACCGAGTCAAGATCTGCCAGCTGACTCTTCTCTCAATCGCAATCTCATCCTGCCTTGTAACCCTAACAATCAAATACGACTGGATTTGCGTGTACGCGGTTGCGTTCGGCTTCCTTGACGGCGGCTATGAAATGTTAGTGCCCGTAATCACGCGCGATCTCGTGGGTCCACGCAAAGTCGCGCGAGCCATAGGCTTGCTTTACTGTGTAATGGCGTTCCCTAAGACGCTTGGACCGCCCATCGCAGGTTCGCTGTTCGACAGATTTAATGACTACAGCGCTTCATTTTACCTCACGGGTGCAGTGACGATCTTATCTACAGCCATTATGTTTCTTTTAAACTGGGTTCCACTTGACAAAGGCATCCAAGAAGAGGAAGAAATTGCGATGCCATCTTCCAAGTCTGACGCCATTCCCTTGAACAGAGATGACCGCGACGGCCTGAGACAGGGTTTAATGGTGGTAACCGCTGACGGTTTGCAAGCGCAGCGATACGGTTCTAAGATATGGTTTCCATATTACTTTGTGGAAAGCAACGGAGAGTGTGTATACCTAGAGAAACTGACTGTAGTTTGATTCACTTTAAACTGGTCTCTTTCCTTCTATGATACGTGTGCCAAAATGCTTTTGGCACCAATTTCGACACTAGGCATCAAACAGGATTGCCGTATACTACTTATTATTATTTATTTATTTTTTGTCGGAAATAGTGTGAAAATGATTGATGTATCAATTTATAAACGGGGAAACGCAATCGAAATTAATTTGGCTCAGACAGGTCTACATCAATTTTTCCCAATTTTTGCACCATGCGTACAGCTAAAGTGTTCCCGCCACTTACCACTAAGTCTATAGAAGCCACTATACCAGTGTTGAGTCCAACAAACAGAAGATCAAAGGCTCCATGAAGACACATGACACGACCATCAAACGTAAATTTGTGAGTACAAGCACCACTCTAGCACAAAAAGATAAAGGATCTGGGCGTTAATGTTTTTTATTAGTCCGTTTCTGTAACATGGGGTGCTTGCCATTTACATGGAAAACCCGAAAATTCCAGTTGCAAAATCAAATGGTATGCATCATTCTATTTGGGGTACTTCTGAAATTATGGGATTCTGGTCAAAGTGATGTATTTTTATTACTCCTCTTAAGATTTACAGCAGATGTTCATAAAGTTTGCATGTTATCCATCTTCTGTTAAGACAAGCTAAATCATTTCGTATTTATGCCGAAAATTTCCATCCGGGTGGTTTGCGTAAATGGTAAGCACCCATGTTCTCCTTTGTCGTACCATTTTATCGCTGCTGTTTCATAACCAAGTAAGTGATTTTTAGGCGCTCTTGTGCATAAACTGTTCACTAAGTTATCAAATGTTACACAAGATGTCATTTTTATTGTGTTTAACGTGTATTATGTGCAACCTGTATTAAGCGGTCAACCTTTGCTAAGCAGTCACTTAGCCATTCCTTGAGGATGACCACTTGATACAGGATAGACGGTATGCAGGTATGTGCGACACCAACGGGTATGGGTTTTAGTTTGGGCCGTTTTGGCCTGAAATGGGGTATAAAAATTCATCATTCTGTGCTGAACGTCTGAAAATAGGTACGGGTTTTTCAGAAACGGGGCTGAACTTCATAGACCAGGGGCCCGTTTCTCGAAAGTCCCGGTAACTTACCGGGCCCGGTAAGTATATTTTTTAATGTTTTTTCGCCGATTACACAGTGATTACAGACATGGTACTTGGCCAATGTTTTCATAGAATTATAGGATTTGAAAATTTAGTATTCAAAGCTAACAAAAATTGACTTCTGTTAAGAAACATTTATCACCAAAGCCACTTATCGGACCCGGTAAGTTACCGGGACTTTCGAGAAACGGGCCCCAGGTCTAAGGGTTGAATTTTAGACCCAGGTCTGAAAAAAAGGTATCGCAAAAAGGCATATTTTGATCAGAAACAGGGGCAAGAGCTGCCTCACCAAGAATCATAGGAGCACACCCCCCCCCCCCCTCCCCTTCCCCAACCCTTGGAGTTGGCGCTCGCCGAATTGTACAAAGTCTTAATGTAAAAACAAGTCGTAACACCGTGTTTTGAAGCAACGACTGGAGATCACTTCACGCTACAAAACGTAAGATGTGAAAATGTTTCCCTAATAACCGCTCATCGGACGTGATGACGACATGAGACGATCAATAACAGTTAATTATTCCTAATATTTAACATTGGTTATTTACCTTTATGTTGTAACTTCTGACCGTTTGGTCATTGGAACCTGTGAACAGTCTCTCCTTGTCTTCGGATATCTGTTTTGCAAAACGCAGCGAATAAGTAAAAAGGATTTCAACCAAATTTCAATCGTTAGTCAGTAAGACTTTTCTTCGGGGTTAACGGTAGCCTGCGTAGCGGAGGGTCGTGGGTTCAAATCCCATCTGGAGCTCGGATTTTTTTCCGAGTACTGCGCGATGCAGTTATGAGTATGTGACTGTATGATGCAGTTCTAGTAAAAGACCCACATTTCACCCTTGCCTCCAGTAGCTCAGTGGTTACAGCATCCGACTAGATCACGGAGGGTTGTGGGTTCAAATCCCATCAGGAGCTCGGATCTTTTTCCGAGTTTCCAATTGATGCAAAAACTTGTCATGTTGTGATTTATTTTAAACAAAGTTGATTTATTTATTTATTTATTTATTTATTTATTTATTTATTTATTTATTTATTTATTTATTTTTATTTCAGCCTGCGAAGCAAGCTTTTCAGTGGGGTTTTGTGCTTTTTTTCGATGCTTGCCAAATAAAATAAAATCAACTTTGTTTTCTTAAGAGCGGTTTTTAATTGAATGTCGTAAGACCAAAACCAAAGTAATTATTCTGGCCAATCACAACAGACGCAAACAGCGTAATGAACCAATCAGAAATCGAAGCAAATACATGTAACAGGCGTCAAGCCACGTGCGAACACGTGCGAACGAGGCACGCTTGGTTTTGGTTTTACATCTTATTGGTTGAGAAAGTGGCGCGAGTTTTATCAACCAATCACAGAGCGTAGTAATGCAAAACCAAGGCAAAAACGCAATTACTTTCGACACTCAATTGAAAACCGCTCTAAACAAAGTTGATTAAAATATTTCTTTCTTTCTTTTTATTTTAGCCTGTGTAGCAAGCTTATCAGTGGCTTTTCGTGTTTTTCGCTGCTTGACAAGGATGCAGTGCCTCTTATAACTTTATACAGTTTAAAAATATTTCCTCACTTTGGAAATTGTGGCAGAGTATTTGAGATCGAAACTAAGCCCACAATGGCACTTGTCTTAGACTAGCTTTTTCGCACTATTACAACTATAGCTTCGTTTGCAGAAATTTGTGTGTGAAAGTGGACCCCTCTCATACAGCGTAAAAAGCACAAGGTACCATAAGCAGCTATACAAACCTCGATACAGTTGACAGCTTGATGATGGCCTTGGTAAACTTTGACGCACTCTCCTGTCTGTAAAAAAAAAAAGTAGCCCTTGATTAGATCTTCTTTTCCTGCATAGTCATGAACCGCGCAAAAACACCTTTGAATTATGGGCACCGTCCTTAGAATTCAGTTTCTCAGACAATCCCGAGTTTCGCAGAACGCATGCGCAATAGCAAAAGGAGACACCATCTTCACTAATCAACACCTTCCTACGATTGAAAGACCTCAACATTTGCATTGTTTGACCGGTGTCATATGTTAGCGGGCCAAATCTTTGATAGCGCAACTTCTTGTTTAACGGGGGGGGGGGTTCACATTTCAGCGCATGCGCATGAAATCTAAATGCTTTTTTCTTTTTCTCATCAACTTTATGACCTTAAAAATCCCACTCACATGCACTTCAGTAATCACATTCTATAATTAGTCCAAGCAAAATGACTGATGACCAAAATTCACAGAAAATGCTAGTGGATTGCACTCATATTGTCCCTATTGAATTTAGTGTTGACCCGAAGGATTTATTCCACGGTTGATGTGTTTACAGTTATTTGCATGCGAAATAACGCAATCATATGAAAAAATTACCACCCGAGTTGCCTATTCCCTTCCAAATGGTTCACAAACAACGAATTAAATTAATTAGGCTTGGGTCATAGCGATCAAAGGCGAAAAAGTATTTTGATTCATGGACATGCGCAGAACCGTGAACCCCTCCCTTTAAACCCTTTATCCCCCGGTATCAACATGGAGATTCTCCTCGCTGTTCGGTTCATATTTCCTAAGGTTCTAGTTGGGAGAATTACAGAAGCGACACTGACCTGAATGTTAAATGCTTTGGTGGTTTTGTCCGCCGAACAAGTAAACAAATGACCATCGTGTACCTGAAAATTGCGACAGATTTAGAGATGTTACACAACATTCGCAAAATTATTCTCCTTTGCCAATGAAACGTTTCTCAAAATAATAATGATCATCTTTACTGAGGAGGAGAACTGCCTTAAACAGTTACAAGTACTGTAGACTGTTCACAGTTCCCCTATTTTTTTCGTGGGATTCTCGAGACTGGTACGCTTCGATGGAGTTGCCGCCATCTTGGTTTGTAAAAGCGAGCGGGATCTGGGGAGAGTGTCTAACCTACCGAGGGGAGCCAGAGTGGGGGTTAGTTGAGCCGCTCCCCTCGGTAGTTAAGACATTCTTCCCAGATCGAACTCGTGCAAGATAACGGCAGCTCAATCGAAGCCTACCAGTCTGGAGAATCCCACGCCTGAAAAATAGGGGGACTGTGAACAGTCTACCAGTACACGTGAGCGAATTAAATTGCTGGCACCTCAAGAAATAATAACGATTTTATCCCTGAGAAGAAGTAAAAAATTAACTTTATAAACATGTGCAGCCACGCCTAGATGCTCCCTGCTCTCTCAGCTGGGGTCAGTTTAATAGACGATTTGCACTTGTGGTTTGCAAACTGAACCGTTTGTAAGCATGCGCACACACAGTAAAGAGTTCAAAAGCGAGTTCAATAATTATCGTTTAAGACTCCAAAATGTTTATTGAACTCATTTCCTGCATACGCGTGTAATAACAAGGACCCCTGATTGTTGGTTACAAGGGTTACAAGTGTCAACATTTTGCTGAAAATGCAAACGTTGTATTCAAAATGTGACAACCATGGAAGTGAATTCCAACCACTGGCTTGAGATTCAGAGCCACACGAACTTATGCATTTTCGGGAAATCTAACTCACCTTCAGACCACACACGGCTCCTGTATGACCTTCAAACTTACAGGCCGCTGGTCCACGGTGCCTTTTCTTTCCTGGGTAAGTAACAACAATGAACGTTACAAAACTACATTTACAGGACACCGTTCATTGGGCAAAAATTGGCCTCTGAGATGGCGTTTCATTCCTCTCTTGGACTAAGAAATATTACAGAAATCTAAGTTTCAACCAGGAGCCCATGGTTTCAATGTGTTATCGTGTTGGCCATCGAAACTCGACGCATTTTCTCTACGACGATAAGACCTTTTTTGATGTGCTTGAGTGTAACATAACAGGTACGAAAGGCACGCGGAACTCGCGCGTGATTTCTCTCTTTTTTTTGGGGGGGGGGGGGGTGGGGAGCAAAAAGTCTGAAGTGCGTCAGCTGAAGAATTCTGTGAAGACATGTTTTCTGAGAATCAAAACGAGCCCTGAATTGAGAAGCCAACGCTTCAGAAGGCTTGATACTACCAAATAAATGACCCAGTCATGCCTTAGTTTCCATGGCAGAGGGTTCACAAAGAATAAGTAGCGCGCGAGAGAGGATATACGGGTCTCCCCTCGCGTGAGCCTCTCGCACGATCACACCGACGAAATCACGCTCTTCAAGTACTCAAGCGCCTGTCACCATACCTTTAGGGTTCTGAAGAGTTCTCTTTACGGACTCTACAGTTGAAGACGGAATTTGCAGGTGACTGGCACGGGAAGGGGCACTGCTTGATGTATCATCTGATTGGCTATCCTGCAGAAAATAAGTACGTTACTATCAATCATTTATGCGATAAAAGAAAAGACAGCCCTACTCTTATCTTTGTAATAGTATTCAGTTTCCATGCTAAAAACATCATAAAACAATTACGGAACTTGGATTGCATGGCTTTTTTTATCAGTACAGAACAAAAATTAATCTGTGTGAAATGTTTCCGACTTTTGAATTTATGGATGGGCAAGGCCAACAAATGGGCACAACAGTAGCGCTGTCCTTTCTGTAATTGTTCGACAGATAAATAAACTTTCTACAATGATGCTATTAGAAAGCATTTACTTACGATATCACGTGTGGGAATCTCGTCCCCAATTTTGGGCCTTTCCTCGGTTCCAGATCCCCCAAGGTCAGCTGTGGTCGTGTGAGCCGCGGCACTGACAACTTGACCTTTTCCTTTTGGAGATGTTTTCTTCTTGGAGGAGACGCTGAACTGTGGGTTACATGAAGTATCGACCTTTCGCCTCTTAGAAGGAAGCTCTTCTATTTCTTCACTCTCCTTATCTCTCCGCTGTGATTTCTCTGCCTTGTGTTTTCGCGATTCCTTTGAACGTTTCTTACCAGAGTGAAAGAGGCTGGATTTTTTAAGCTCTTTTGTCGTCTTTCTAGGAGAAGGCTTGTCTTCAATTGGTATTTTACAAGGCGAAGGAACGTGCTTCTCATTAGAGGGAATCTCAGAGACAATTTCGACGCCGTCTCTGCCGGAAGAAGACGGAAAAGAGCTGCTATGATGCCCAAGTTTCTCTTCGTGTGATTCAAGCACGTCAATGCCCTCCTGATGTTGCTTCCATCGCTTCATATTCTCTCTGACGGACTGAATCTTCTTCCTGCTCGCCTCAATAGTCTTGGACACATTCACATCGGAAAAGCTCTTTTTCCTGAACAGACTTTTATCTGTCGGATGGAAGTGCTTGGCTTTGTCCAATGATTCTTTCCTGCTCCGCTTTCTAGAGACTTTGCTCAGCTCTTGCACGTTTGAGTTTTCATTGGATTTGCTAGGATTAAGAGAACTCGGATCGACAACGATTCCCGGAGCAATAACAGCACTTCGGTCTGAGCTCTCAGCAAACCTGCTGAGTACACCGACTTGCTGCCTCTCAGGGATATCTTCAACAAGGTCTCTTGAAGTAACACTTGTTTGTGTCCCTGAAGTTTGCACAGCGATGTTTGCTCTTCGAGTTTCGCCACTGCATGATCCACTCTCCTTCACTGTAAGTTTTGGTGCTGCGGTCAGTCTTTCGGCCAGATTTTTCTCCTGTGTTTGTTCATTTAGCGATGTTCCTTCCCTCAAAACAAACTTTGTAGCTGTACCAACAGATGCAAACTGTACACGAGACTGAGTGATGTAGCTTGAACTGCTCGCATGCAATGGCAACTCCGCACTAGAACAAGCAGTAGAGTCGCCATCACACCTCTCCGCGCAATCTCTGTGCTCCGTGTCTTTACCACCCTCGCAATAATCACTCAGAGGACTTTTCACAACGTTAATACATGAAGTATCTTCCCGCGGAGAATTAATAGAGTTATCACCAATCTTTGTGCGAAAGTTTCCAAAAGTATCGTCGTTATTAGTTCGTATCCCTGTCTCAGAAGACACCGTGAACATTCTGCTACCGTCTCTAATACCCTGTGATGTAGCTGAGCTGGTGTCCCTCACCGCCTCGATCCTAGCTGGTGGAGGCAGTCCTTGCCTCTCGTAACATGCGCTTTCAAGAATGCCCAGTCGCATATTGCGCAATTCCCCCATTCTCAGTGAGATCCGCTGCTCGTCGCTGCTCAAGGAGTCCAGCTCGGTACACAGTTTCTGAATTTGGGCCCGAACGGATTTTAATCTGGACTGTACTGTGTGCAGATTCTGCAACTGATTCTGTTCTTCGCGTTCAATAGTTAACAATTCCTGAACATTAATTCCCGATCCGTAGGTCACCGCTTTGTCGTTTCCAGCGCTTTGGTCCTCCTGTTTTGGTCTCTTCACCATCTTTTCATCTCCTAAACTCGAAACACTCTCCGACGTATCCGATGAGTTAAGTCTCTTCCGTTTCATGACCGACAGCTGTGCGTCAAGACTTTCCACAGGTGCCTCTCGAGCACGATATTCCACACTGGTGTTCAAATCAATTAATCCTCGGCCTTGAGGAGCAAGAGGTCTAGGAGGCGATCGTAGGTTATCAACGGTTAATCGAGACGCGTCGGTCGGTCTTCGCACTGACATTTGTTCAAGGTACGAAGTGGAGCTTAAATCGATAAGCCCTCGGCTTTGAAGCTCGTCTGACGCCTGCTGTTTAGGTGCACTAGTATGAGATGACGCACTTACGGTCGTTACACCGAAAGGCGGGACTTTTGTAGAAGGTACGTGTACTCCGAGTGAAGGAGCGGTAGTCGACACCGCGGGAATGTTGTCCAAAGACGACAACCCCGTCGACTTATTTCCATCGTTATTTATGCGCATATTAAGAAATTTATGCGTGTCAAAGATATTTCCACGCTCAAGAAGCCCTGATCGTGACGTGCCTTCCACGTTCTCTCTCCGTACAATAGGTGAGTCTAAACTGACACTCCTTTGAGCTCGACCCCGAAGCCTTGCCGGCAAGGGAGAGGCTTTAATGCCTTGGTCAAACGTCCTCTCGGGCTTGTGTTCTGAGAAAAGAGGTTGTGATCTGCGGCCTTCAGGGGCTTCAACCGAATGACTACTTGTGCATCCGCTCCCTTTCTTTCCACTGTACCGATCCGCCAACGCTTTGCGCACCTCTGGAGGAAGATTAAACCTTGACAGGTCAAGTGACAGGCTGGGAAGCGAGATGGTAGACCCAGGGGACTGGTCAGCTGGTGACGGCGATGTGGTGGAAACTCTTCTAGCTTGGCTTTTAGGTGAGGATGGTGCAAGGCTTCGAGGAGAAGAAAGCACAGAAGATTTCCCGGAAAATTCGGATGGTGATTTTGTAAGTTCCCTGGGCGGTTTTGTATGTTGTGGAATGGTTGCATTAAAAGGTGTGACAACAGAATGGGGAACGCCCAGTAGCTTGGTGCTAAAGTTCAAATCCATCATTTCCGTGTTCTTACCTGGAGGCACCCTTTCCCCATCTTGATCGGGTTCAGTTTTCACTAAATGCAACTGCGGATGTAGAACATCACGTTTTAGGCGTGACGCCACGGAACCAGTTGCAGCGGGTCGATTTAAACTTGGCGCCTGTGATTCTTTGAGGTCTAGACTAGCGAATTCATGCGTGGTTCGAGATCCTCCAGGTTGTGGTATGGTCTCATTCAGGTCGATGCTAGGGCCACTATCACTCCCAAGAGATGGACCACGATTCGATTCTGTTACACCCCGGTCAGTATTAGACCCGCTCTCGCGTAACGTACCCAAATGCTTCCAAGATCGACCGTGTTTTAGCACCGTTTTGCTCAGATCAATTTTCGAACCAGTTCTTGTATCTACAGTGGACGAGCCATGTAATGCCAGGAGACCTTCAAGGTTGGGTACAGTACCACTTAAATCAATACCAGGACTAGTGTCACTATCCAAGGTGTCACCATGGAGGACCAATGTTCCTGGCCTTGGTGCTGTGTCGCTTAAATCAATGCTGGCACCAGTGTTGGGGCCAACGTAGACGACTGTATTCGCACTACTGCTAGCACCAATGTTGGCGTTTATGCTGGTACTAGTACTAGCACCAATGTTGCCACCAAGCCTGGAAGCTGTGCTGACACCAGTGTTATCACCAATAGTGGCACCAATGTTGTCACCATTGTTGGAGCCAGCGTTAACACCAACACTGTGACTGACGCTATGATCAATTTTAACATCTGCTGAAGACCGTTGCAAGATCAAGCTCCTTGAAGGTCTTCTGACCGTTGCGCTGAGATCAATGTTTCCCGAAGCAGCAGGTACGCTAGAACCAAACACTTTGTAGGTTGAAGTGGAGTTAAGATCGATCTCCCTCTTAATGTGGTCACTAACTTCTTTCTTTTCCTTTTCCCTTGCATAAGCCTTCAAGAAGGAGAAGCCCTGAGCGGTCTCTACATCTAATCCTGCATCTGCACCCAGATGTTTGGAAGGTTCACAAGACGGAGTTGGTCTAAAGATCTGTGTACTCCCGGCTCGGCTACTGAACGATTCACTTTCACGGGTTTTCTCTGGCGTCTTATCACCTGCCTTTGAGGTGAGAGTTTTGTCGGGAAAGCTGTTTTCCTCGTTTTGGAACACTCTCTGGTGATATGAACAATACCTGCAGAGAAAAAAAAAGAGTTAAATCCAAGAAACTTGTTAACTTAACAAGACCGGGGATAAACGAGAAAAGTTAAGTTTTCCAAACTGCTGGATCTGAATTCGTGTATGCCAGCCGGCAGTGCGATCATTTCCACGAAAGCTCATAAGCAGCATTTTCATGGCGTGGGGCGGGGAATTGGAGGGTGCCTGTTTGCTTGTGCAATATTTTCCAAAAGTAAGTTTCAGCCCTTTTCAGGTGTGTTACATACACATAGACTTTATTGCGTAGGCGTGAGCTCCATATTGATTGTTTCTTTAACGACTTACTTGTTCCACGTAACAGCACCACACTGCACTCCGTCAATGTGAACAAAACTGCATTGCGGCCGCGACAACGACAACGGGGAGAAACCT
Source organism: Pavona decussata (assembly GCF_977016875.1). Taxonomy (NCBI): domain Eukaryota; kingdom Metazoa; phylum Cnidaria; class Anthozoa; order Scleractinia; family Agariciidae; genus Pavona; species Pavona decussata. Next base: position 1,685,933 of record NW_028145452.1, read on the forward strand.
GGGATGTACCGAGAGGCAGCAGTTTGAACAGACCCAGCGCTCGAGGTAACTGCTGATGAGGTAGTGCTGGTGATAACAGGTGGGCGTGTCCCACTATCCCCTGCTCCTTTATTGGATTTGGACCCTGTACAGGGAATGGTGTCCTCCTCTCTCTGAAGGAAAGGAAAAGGAAATAAAAATTGTACATAACACAGGAATAGACCGTTCTCCAAAATGGCGGTCGAAATTCAAATAAGTTAAAATTAAAAACGTATACCAGCACTAGAAAGAGCACTTTTACATTAGTAACCCTGCAAAGTTTCAGCATATCAGGTGTTATATCAGTTGAGAAAATGTAAGTTGAAAAATGGAAAATTTACAGACGTTTGTATGACTGAGGGTATGACGTATACCCTCAGTCATACAAACGTCTGTAAATTTGTCAAATTTCATCTTACATTTCCTAAGCTGATATAATACCTTATATGCTGAAACTTTGCAAGGTTTCTAAAGTAAAAGTGCTCTTTCCAGTGCTGGTAACAGTTTCTCATTCAGTTCAATTTTAACTCATTCAAATCTGTTGCCGCCATTTTGGAGAAGGGTCCATTAGACCAAGAGTTGTCCCTTGTTTTTATTAGGGACGGTAAAGCGAGTAAACCACGCGAGTGCGCGCGGAAATTGCCTCTCGCATCGTGTCTCCTCGTGGGCAGCAATTTTCGTGCTTGCTGGCCTGGTTCCCTCGCCTAACAACAATACAAACTTTATTAATTCAGCCAGCAAGGTTTTTCAGAATTAATTTACATTTTCATTAGTATCCCTAAGAAATAATTATAAGGGATTGCTCATACATGTATGTCAACACAGGAATGGATTCACAATAGAGTTGATGTTATTTAACGGAATAGTTAGTTGTGTAGGATATGCAGTTTCGGTTGTGAACAAGACTCTAGCAGAGTCGAGAGCTTAGAATTTTACTTTCGTACAGTGTAGAGTCAAAAAGTTATAAATTCAACCGAAATAGAGTTGGTATTGTTATTTGGGGTAAGCAATCAGTGTGGCTCAAGTGCAGTTTGTACAGCATCACGCATCACTGAGTAAAACAACACAATCAGAAATCTACATGGCAGATTATAGGATTACATGATTGAGTTGAACAAAAATTTAGAACAAAATCTGAGTAAATAAGAAATAAATATATAAATAAGAAATAACATAATAAGAATACATTAATATTCTAGAGCAATGAAAAAATAATTTATAACATTTTCCAAATACAAACTGTAGGTTACCTCAGAATCCTTTGGTTCCTTCTTTATTCCAAGCAAAGACCTTAATCTCTCTTCTCGCTGTTCCCATGGTAACGAGCTTATGTTTTCTGAGGAGCATGCTGCGTCATCAGGTTTTTGTCTGCTTACACTGGAAACACTGCTATCAAATGCCTTTTCTTTTCCACTGGAATTTCTAATAAAAGAAGGTAATCCTTGTTTGTCTTCAGTTCGTGATGAGGTAAGTAGTTTGTCTGTAGTCACTGATGACTCATTTTGTTTTTTTGAATTTGATGCCAGCTCTGTTTTCCCCAATGAGGATAACAAAGGCACTCTTTCCAAAATAGAGCTTTGCAGCTCTATGTGTTTTTCAGTTGATGTTGGCAATGTCTCCTCTGCCTTCTTGGAATTCCGTAAGCTTTCTTTTTCCTTAGAGTTTTTTTCATGTAGAAGGGATAAACTGATCTCTTTGTTTCCTTTTGACTGTTCAGATAACTGGTCTTTGTCCATGCGAGAGAGCAAAGGATTTTCATCTTTGTGTGATACTTTCACAGAGTCCTCTTTCTCTTTGTCTGCTTTTAAAGGAGTACTCTTTGTTGTCTCCAGGGTAGGGAGGGTACCCTCCTTGACTACTGAAGATGTGTCCTCTTTGAGTACAGTATCCTTTTTAAGAGATGAAGCAGATTCTCCTTCAGAGCTAGGCAACTTAGTTAGCCATGCAGTTTTAGTCAATGTTTCCTCTTTGCTTGTCGAAGTACCTGTACTTGATTGCACAGTTAATGTGTCCTTTTTATCTTTGACATTACATTTGGAAACTGCTTCTGTGCCATCCTTTTCCTTCCCTTTAACTGTAATCTCAAGTGTATTGCTTCTCAATCTCACCACCTGCCTCTCCAAACTCTTAGCATGCGTCGCATCTTTCACATCAGAACCACTGCTCTCTGTTTCTGTTACCTCATCCTTCTTTTCTTCTACAGGCCTGGCCAGCTTCCGAGGATTTCCTTTCCTTGTGCTTTTGCCGCTGTGACTCCCAGAAGAAGGACTCCGGTCTGTGGTTTTTGGAGGTGTCTTATTCACAGATCCCTTTCTTTTAGTTCCATTTTCCCCCTGAGCCTGTTTATCTGAAGGCAACTCTTTCTGCTTCTTATTAGACTGTCCTTCAGTCTTATTATTTCTAGAATATCCTTCAGTTTTGCTGTTTCTGGAGTTGGGCCTTCGACCATTTTCCTTTCTAGAAGGCCCAGCTGTTCCAACTACACTTTTTAGCTTTCTCTTTTGCCTTGGTGGTGAATTACTGTTACGTCTGATATTTCTGTTGTCATAGTGACAAGGTTGATTTTCTCGCCTCGACCTAAACTCTGGTTGCAAATCATAGGGTGGTCTCCTTTCATCACCACGATAAAAATCCCTCGAGGAATACGGATCCTCATCTCGGTTTTCATAATTCCTGTCATATCGCCGCCCCTCGGGGTTTCTTCTCCATCCAAAACGATCATCTTCCTGATTTGAGTAATTCGTTTCAGGAGGGAGAGGTGGGCTATCTCTAAATTCTCTCGGCCTGTCTCTGCCCTCTCCATTCCATGGAGGATATTCTCTCTCTGCAAAATGATCCCTTCTATCCCTTCCCCTGTCAAACTGCTCCTGATATCGGAAATCCAAAAGACTGGGTATGTCTCTTGGGTGTCTTGGTGGACCTCTACCACCGTGCCAGTAATCTCCCATGCTTCCTTCTACTGTATTGTCACTGAAATAATCTACTAAACCGGTAAAATCATCTGTACTCCAGTCAGGTGGTGGCCTGTTTTCTTGACGCTGATTTGGACTACTGTGTTCCTGTTGTTGTTGTTGTTGTTGTTGTTGTTGTTTATCTGGGCTCCATTCCTGATGTTGATCCTTTTGCCACTTGTGAAGCTTTTCTTGGTGACTCTCCCTGTGCAGGTGGTCCGTAAATTCCAGCAGTCCAAAAAACGTTTTCTTACATAAACTACAGCTATGAGTGCAATCTCTGCAAAGCAAGTGGAAAAACAAATTCAGTCGAAAGGTAACTTGGTTTTATTGAATTTCTCTAACAGGATCTGTGGGCAAAAATTGACCTGATTTATGAAAATCTGTGGCCAGCAGTGTTACAGATCATTTAAACGACACCAATTTTCAACCTATGCTACATCAACAGAAAAAAAAAATTGGCCAACAAATTGCATGCTTAAATTGGCCCATGCGATTGAACCTGCCAGATAATGTGGTTTACCCTATCTACATGTACATGTACTTGTAGCGACAGAAGTGAAACTTCAAATAGAAGAAAGATCCTCGCAATCATGAGTAACTCTTGAGCAAGTAACTACAACTGCTCTTGCTCATGATTAACTATTGCTCCTGTAGTACGCAACTTAAAGGGGAAGTATCACAAAAATTTGATGTAATTTCAAAAACAAAAAAACTAATTGTCTAGTTTTGTTATAAATTATCACCCCAGTGCAATAAAACTGTCGATTAGAGCCTCTGGTCAGAGACAGAGTAGGTCGGAATGGATTGAAACTTGAAAAATGTTAGGCTAATGTTTTCCCAGAACAGAGTACGAGTTGTTCCTGTCAAGAATTGAGTTGATTTCTCTCCTCTCGTTGTTCTAGGATTATTTCGTAGCAAAGTGAAGGCGTTTTTTCATCATTTTTAACAAAAGAGGTCAAAAACCCCATGACACTTCCCCTTTAAGCAGTTCCAAAAAGAAAGCATGAAAAAAATTGTGTTTATCTTGCTGTTTAACAAAATGGTTATAACATCTGTCTGTGGATGAAATCCTAAAGTGTAACCATTCAAATGAAAGCTAAAGGCTGTATTGAAAAGTACTGCTTACTACACGTATGTTGTACAAAATGGATAACCAGGTCTTGACTTTGCATTCTGAAGATGAAGTCCTAAAGTGTGACCACTTAAATGAAAGCTACTGAGCAGTGCTTTTATGGTGCTGTTTATTATGCTGTACAAGGTGACTCCAACTTTTGAGTCTGCAAATGAAATCCTAAAGTGTGACCATTCAAATGAAAGCTACTGAGCAGAACTTTCCTGTGGTGCTGTTTATTATGCTGTACAAGGTCACTCTAAGTTTTGAGTCTGTGAATGAAATCCTAAAGAAAAAGAAAAAGAAATTGGCCGACAAATTGCAATGCATAAATTGGCCCATGCCATTGAACCTGCCAAACGGGCCAATAAATTGGTATGTGTACATTTGCCTTAAGAAATTACCATTCAGGGCCCAGGACCCGGTTGTTCGAAGCCCAATTAAACTAATCCTGGATTAACGTGAGCTTTGATTCAAGTTTAATACCTAATCAATAAAGATCCTTCCTTTTATTTACCTTTAGCTTGACATCAGCCTTTACAAACCCATTTTAAACAAGCGTGATGAAGACCTTGTTTAACTTCTAATCATGGATTAGCGAGAATTGGTTTTGGAAAAACCTGGCACAGGTGTTCAAAGTCCCATTAAGCTAATCCTGGATTCAAGTAAACTTTGATTTAAGTTTAATTATTAATTGAAATAAAGATTCTTCAAAAATATATTTGTCCCTCAGTTTTGATTTTAGACTTTTCTTTAGCAAAATCTTAAAATTATCCCTTGACAACAGTTTTAATGAGTTAAAGTACATGTATAAGAAAACCTCAGTTTACATGTAACTTTTAATCATGGATTAGTGTTAATCAGCTGCTCCTGATTACTGAGATGATAATGTTTAACTGTTCAAAGGAATAAAGCTGAACCAAAGTCTGTTGGTCACATGTACATGTACATTAAGAATTCAAAGATACATGTAAATAACAAAAAATAATAATTCACAAGATTTTACTCACTTTCCTTTCTTTCTGTTCAAATTTGTGTTATGTAGCAAAGACCATGTGTGCTCTTCTAACTCCTGTTAAATAAAACAACAAGTTCAGCTTTCAACAACAATCAACATCCATTTTCTCCTTATAATACTATATAATTCTCAATGACACAGGTGGTGAGAATACAAACTCTGTCATCTCTTATAGAAATCACTGATATCCTTAGATAATTCAGCCAGGTCGGTTAGCGAGAGTGAGGCTTTTGGGAGGTTTCTGAAATCTGCGCGTTGAGTGGGGGGTAGGGGGCAGAATTAACTGGTATTAATTGAAATTATACATACCATGTATTTGTTTGTGTATAATATTTTAATTATTAGGGATATAGGTTTCATCTTAAATACATGACCCCATCAGCAATGCGCTGTAATCATATTTAATTGTGTCTAATAAATGCTTTTGTTGTTGTTGTTGTTGTTGTTGTTGTTGTTATTGTAAAGCTTCTTACCAATTAGTCTACTCTTATAAAACCAAATTTTAGCAGGGCTGTCATTTGTAGCCACCACCCAGCTCTCTGTCACTAGATACCCACAGATTTGAGTACAAGTATGAGAATCATTAAGGTCCGTGCCTACTAATAAAGAAGTATTTTTGTTTGGTTTATGACTATGCCTGGAAAGCAGATCTTAGCAAAGGTTATTGAAATCCAAAAAGAAATTTGGGGGTAACCACGCATTTTTTAGAGATAATTGCACAACAATTATTCTAAAAAACATTTAAATACAAAGAAATGTATGGCGTTTTGTTTGTAATTGAAGCTTTTTTATCTCTGAAAAATGCATGGTTAACCCCGATTTTCTTTTTGCATACCAAGAGCACTTGCTAAGTTCTGCTTTCTCCGCATAGTTTTAAACCGCGCAAAAATACCCCTGTATTAGTAGGCACCACCCGTAGGAAACCGAGTATCTCGAGATGCGCAGAACGTATGCGCAGTAACAAAAGTAGGCACCGTCTTTAAGTGCAAGAACAAATAATATTTTCAAATTTCAAATCAGTCACATTCCCAGGACTCTCGCTGTTTCCTGTTGCTTAACAGTAGAAGAGGACACTATAGAAATAGAATTGCCGTAACAAGTGGTTATCTAAATCACTTCAAAAACTCATTAATAATTCATAAGCCCATTGACCTATCAAATGGTCGATAAAACATCACATGCAGTGGTTTAAAAACCTGATAACACCTCCTCCTTATTATGTGGTGTTTTTCTAGTATGCTAATTTCCAACGTTCACAAAAGCATCATTGTTACGAACTCTCTTGACATGCTTATCCAGGAATGTTTTTGAAGCTGTTCAAAAAACTCGCAGCTCGTGTTTTATTGGGTCTTAAACCACTCGGCTGCGCCTCGTGGTTTTAAATCCCAATAAAACACTGCTGCTCGTGTTTTAAACATTACATGAACTAGATTTGAAAAGTTGTTGCCAAATTCAATCTTGTTCCATTACTTAACTCTAAAGGACCCTGTCATGGATAGAAACTACTAACAGTGAAGATAAGCTGGTTAGTTTCTGAAGAAATCTATGGCGCTGCATCAGTGAGGGAGTGGAAACGAATGTTTGATTTTATCAACAGAATTGATAAGATTTGACCAGCATAAAGAGGTTTAAGAGCTGACGTTTCAAGAATCAGCCCTTTATCAGAGCAATCCAGTGCCAGTGATAGTAAATTAATAACAGTTAAGATACACGTAGTGCACTTCTTAGAGTTCGAAAATAACTACAGTCGAGCCTCCCATAAACGGACACCCTTGGGGCCAGAAAAAAAAGTCCACTTGTAGGAGGTTAAAAATGTAGTGTTTGTATGTAGCTGAGAACATAACCAAGTGTCCACTTACAAGAGGTGTCCGCCTACAGTGTATAGGAGGTTAAAAATGTAGTGTTTGTACAGAACCCAGAGAAAAACCTTTCGGAGCACATGAGGCAGAGTCCGGGAATCGAATCCGAGACAAATTGTTGGTAGGTGAGTGCTCTCACCCCTGCGCCACCCCTGTTTCCCTTAAAAAAATAGTAAAAACAACACTGTACATTCTGCAGTTGAGATTATGCTGTATAACACATCCTGCAGTATGTACTTATCCCCTAGTTACCTGAAACTACCATAGGGTAGAGACACAAGAAGTAAAACCCTGTGGTCTAACCTCTCACAAATGACCACTTCCCAGAGGTGACCACCTACTGTAGGCTTGACATTAATTTTTGGGTGATCACTTGTGGGAGGTTCAACTGTAGTTAATGACGTGTGGTGCACCATGAAGCTTGACTTCCTGGAATAATCAATTATCAATTATCCTTATAATTCTCACATTGTCACGTTTCATGTTCATTTTGTTGTCATCGTTTATCATAATTAGCATTTTTGTCTACTTATTATAAATTCAACTTCCAATGCTTTGTACATTAACCAACTGAAGATGACAGAAGTCTCTGTCATCTTCAGTTGGTTAATGTAGAAAGTTTACAAAACATGTTTTGTAAACTTAAAGGTCATTTTCTTTAAACTTTTGACTTGCCAGCTACTATCAAGACCCTTTGAATAAATAAATCATTGTTACATGACATATTTCTGACCAATTAAGTCACTGCACCCGATATGGCACTGATGGCAACATTCCATCTGGACATGAGAGCATTCCTTGTATCAATAACTAATTAACTGATTTGCCATAATTCATTTTTGAAGAAGATAATTATTGGTAACTACTCAAACTGATTTATTAACATTTTTACTCGGTTTAGTTGACAGCTGGAGGTCAAAAAGTTTTTCCGTTTTGTGAGCTTAAGCTTACATAAATATATTTTCTTTTACAAATGAGGACTGACAATTAAAAGGACGGACATAAAGCTTAAGTTTTATCCTTACATTAAACGTAATAACTTCTGTAAACATGAGCTTAACCTAAGCTTTTTGTACATAGCGAAATTACGAAAATTATGTTCCCCGTGTACTGTTTTGCTTTTACATTCCATAGACTCTGCAAACATTAAAGCTATTTATTCCGGTTAAAAAATACACCATCGTCCCCTTGGAAGGAGTTTGACATAGAGAACTGAACGTCTACAAAAACACACTGGTGCGACATCGAAATTTACTCGTCCATGCAAATATGAACAGGTTTATAGCGAAACGCGTACTTACATCTTGCGTTGTGAAATCCAAGCTGCACAGTTCACAGAAGTATTCGCCTTTTGAACAATCAGCTGCATCTTCGAGCAATTCAACCTCCATGAATGAAACGTCAAATTATCGCAAAAATTATCCGGGTGACACGACAAAACTCACGCAGTGCTATCCATATTATTTTAGCAAATATTCCTTGTGCCTTCCACGTACGCAAGGTACTACTTGAAATGTTAATATTCCATCGAGCATGTCAACAAGACTCATTAGGTGACATAAATCGAAATTTCCATAACAACATAACCACCAACTTTAACACACGCGAGATAAATCGAGAAGACCCAAACTACGTGCTTGTCCTTCGTTGAATTGCACAAACTCCAAGCCTGCGTGGTGTGACACAGTTCCGGAAACTGGAGACGAGATAACCGGGACGAAAGGAACCACGCAGGAATTCCTTTACGGCGGCGTAGCCATTTAAAATAATATCCCTGTAAGTGTGCTATAAGAGTTGGAGAATTTCATATCGATTGACTTTTTTTGTCACTCAATCGTGGCCGTCTGGTCGTCTCTCGATCGGCTTCCGACAGGAAGGTTACATTTCAGCGGTCACTGGTAGTAAGCCTCGTTTTGGAACAGAATTGACCGGAAGTGCTGAAACACTTCTGTCACGTTTGCAGGAAGGGTGTTCCGGAAGAGGAAGTGAATAAGGGAAACACGTTTCCTCCGCCTGCGCTCAAAACTTGAGAAGCGGGATGAAAGTTGAAATGCCAAAGGATGCAAATACATAAAGAAGTAAAACAGCCGAAAACAACATAAAAAGTAGAATATAAAAGAGAACAGAGATAAATTCTCGATTTGATTTTTTTTGTGTGTGCGTGTGTTTGCTGACCCATTGTCATTGGTTTTTCTCGAATTTATTTATCCAAAAATACCTTTCGTGTCAGACCCGCAGTTTTTCAATACCACCAAAAAAAAAAGTGGCCATAATTTGAACAACATTGATGACTCACTATTTTGCACTCTATCGGGAAAACAGCTTACCAGATTATGATTGAAAGGAAAGAAACATTTTGAGAAAAGGAAAGTACAACACTTCAAAACAAAAAATTAAAGTGGCCATGTTTAACTCAAACTGAGACTTAACTATTGTCCTGCATCAAAGTCAAAAGGAAATAACAAATTAGAACAGAAGACAGCATTGTTAATTTGAAAATACAAACGAAGGCCTAGCTGGCTGATGTTTACATAAACTATATGCAAACAAGTTGTCAAAATGAGCTTTCAGCAGAGAAATTTACCATATAAACGTTTATACCAGGTCGTAGCCTGTGTAAAGCTAAGTCGGTTTCCTTTCCAAGTGAGCGAGAGGTCCCGCGTGGGAAAGAAAACGACAAACGTACGACAAACGAACAAAAGCATAACAATTTGCCTTAACTTGAAACTACTGACTGAATTTGTGCGCCTACAGGAAAGCCTGAAACTCTTGCACTCTAAAAGCGAACGACGTTTCGACCGTTCAACGGTCATTTTCAAGTTCAGTGTTTCAGTAGGATAACGTAGCATGTTCATATATATACAATAAACCGTATTCGTATTCTTGGTATTGAACTGGAACTAGCTTGCACACGAGGCTTATGCGGGGAAATCTTTTCACATGCAAATACTTTCTAATATATTCCAAAGTGTATGAGACCGCTAAAATATGTACATACAAACAATAAGAAATGGGGCATGAAAAGCTTGTAGAATAAATAACCTTATGCGGATCACATACAAACGTAATTCAAAAGACAAGTGTTAATTAACTGTTTAGTCTCGAAAATATTCTGAAGAACATTTTGCAAGAACATTATTAAACGGAAGCGTTGAAGGTCAAATACGTTGAAGTGAAATTTTTAGCCTTGATTGTCGTCACTGTTTCAGCTACAGAGAAAATAGCAAACTTCTAGGGCAGGTCCACGTGCACGACACTTTTGCCGTAAATGGTCGATCGAAACAAATCGTAGAGCCATTTTGATGTGCCACAAGGGCATTTTTGTGAGAAAGTCCGCGTGACATTGTGAGAACTGCTGACTCAACCTGGTTCAGGCCGTCTCGTCATTGCCTCGTCAGAATGCAAACCGAAAAGGGTCTGGAACTTGTGGTCCACCGATTTTCGTGACTTTCGCTTTCTAAAGCAGGAAGTAAATATGGTAAGGTTCTATTTTACATGCAAGGTGAAAACATTTTTTTGTATTCGCGTGTTATTTTCTTTTCTACATGGAATTTATGATTCTGTAACTTAACTGTGAAGCTCACAGACAATTTTATTTTGACTTTTGTTCGCAGGCAATCAGACACTACGTGGTAGCCTTCACGCCGATACATGTTGATGGATCGGTCACTTAAAACGCCGTCGATTATGAATGATACTGAGGCATCAAAACGAAATATCCAAAGTTAAGAGATTCAGGCAGACATGGAAAAGTACTCGTATCACGAAATAATTGAATTTTTTAATGGTCCACCGGAAAATATGCAAAAGGTTTCGCAAGATATCGGACTTAACGCCATTATCAGACCAGACAAATGGACCCTACTTCATGTAGCATCAGCTAGGAACAGACCAGATGTAACAGAATACCTCATTGATAAGGGGAACGATGTTAATGTTCTTGACAAGGACGGTAAGTCTCCTTTATATTATTGCCAATCTGAGGAAACAGCCAAGATGCTGATCAATGCCGGTGCAGAAGTAGAGCGCCCAAGCATTTTAGGTAAAACACCTCTACATTATGCATGCATATCAAACGCTACCCCTGCAGTAGTGGAAGTACTCTTGCGGTCTGGAGCCCGAGTTAATGCTGAAGACAAGTTTGGTAATACGCCTTTATTGTACGCTTGTGACATGGCCTACGGCTGTATAAGTGAAGAAGAGTTTTCAGAAAATCTGCCAAAATTAAACATCCTAATTGAACACGATGCTGATGTTCATCACAACAATTTAAAAGGTGAAAACGGACTGCACATCTGCAGCCAATATCGCGCTTACGAAATAGCTGAGATCCTGTTGAAACATGATGTCATGGTCAATGCCCTGAACAAGAAACACCAGACACCTTTGATGATGGCTTGTTTCCGGAATGCTTGTGCACTCCACGGGAACGAAGGAGTATTGACTACCTTGGAACTTCTGTTAGAGTATGGTGCCGACCCTACGATACCAGATGAACAAGGACTGACTCCATTACATGTGCTGATGCTAAATCTTTGTGACTCCATACCAGAAACGGATGTTGCAAAGTATGTTGACGTTTTAGTCAAGAAGGGGGCTTCTTTGAATTCTGTTGACAAAATGCTTCGCACTCCCGTACATTATGCAGGTTATGCAGCTGCTTTTGAGAAATGGTCAAGAGTACTAGAGCAGTTGATGATGCTTGGAGGAGACGTCAATGCGCAAGACGTGGAAGGGTTTACAGCATTCCATGTTACTGCCACACGCGATCGGAGTCAAAGGTTAGTGACTGGATTCCAGTGGCCATGGGATGGCATTGATGAGAGTGAGAAAGTGGTACAAGAGATCGATTGGAACTGCGCTCGAAAGCAAGGAGTGACCTTGGCCCATATGGTTTTGGCACACAGAGGACTTCCGCTTAGAGGCTGTAGGATACCGTGGGACATCAATGCTCGAGACGACTTTATGTCAACGCCAATGCATTATGCAGAATTTTCAAATAGCACCACTGTGATCAGGTTTGTCGAATTCTCGGACATGATAGCCGACGTCACTTTAAAAAACTGTTTGGATGAAAGTCCAATCGATTGTGCTCTTTCTGCTCTCAACCAAGACATGGTTGAGTCACTTAAGAAACATGGGAGAATTGCCACCCTTAAAGACGAGAGAAGATTACCAGACAGTTCTTGTGAACTATGTGCCTGCTCCTATCATCCCTTTAGCAAGCAAGAAGAGCCAATTTCAATTGATGTAGCAGAAATTCAAATCAACCCGATGAGAAGGATAGAAGAATACTTGTCCCACGTTCTCCATACACCGAGGATTGGAAAAGTAGCGGTTCATAATGCAGAGGTGGTCCAAATATACAAAGAAACAGAAAACCTGATAATGGAGATTCTTCGGAGAGTAGCTGACCATGATCATCGTTTCCGGTCGGCAATGATTGTGTCGGGTAGTGTCCGAGAGCAAACAAAGGCCAGTCTGCCCAACGAGTTCGACTTTCTGTGTAATCTTGAACACTTCAGCTACTCTTTGAAAGTAGTTGATGATGATTCATGCTCTCCTGGCTTTGTACGTTTGAAAGAAAGCGGCGACAGTGTGAATATCGACGAATTCTTTGATGCAGACGGATTTCTTGTGCCATATTTGGTCAGATCAAAATTCGAACAAATTGTAAGGTTGGTAATGTTTGATTCCAGTCTGTGGAAATGTTGTCGGATCTGCTCCAACTTCACACTCCCCAGTTCCGATCCAGGTATTGTCCATCCCAAGCCATCAATCATCATCGAACTCTGCTGGAATGGCCCCATCTACAAGAACATGTGTTATTCAGTCGATCTTGTGCCGGTCATGGATGCTGGAGTGTTTTGGCCAAAGGGTGCAATTCTGTACAGTCATGTTTTGGAAAACATTCAAAAACGGTGTCTTTTCACCATGACCATTCCGCGCTTTGAGCGTGGCATTTATGGCAATGAAGTGAGAGTATCTTTTTCTCTTATGGAGAGTGAAATTATTGACAAGCTTCCTGAAGTCGTCAAGGATGCTTACATTGTGGCGAAAGCTATTCGTGAGGTATGTCCGGCATTAGTAGACAGCCAATCAGTGTTTCCCGATGAAGCGAATTACAATGCTCAATCGTTAATTCCCTCATTTTGGCTCAAAATGGCTTTGTTTCATGAGTTAGACAAGCATGGCCTCAACGCCAAAGGCAGCCTTACTGAATGGGTCAGACGAATTGTTGGGCGAATGTACCAATACGTGTGTGAAGATGAAGCGTTTCCATCCTTCTTTATGCCACAACAAGACCTCGTTGCCTCCAAATTGAAAGGAAGAGACAAAACCTACTTAGCACATGAGAAGCTAGAAAAGGAGTTCGTGGCTGTCAAGAAAATGTGTCAAATTATTCGTCGCCTGTTGTTGAGCGACGGCTGATCTATATCTCTTTACATGAGCTAACATATATTTGTTTTAATAATTTTATTGAAAGTTAAATTAGAGACATCAATACAAGACAAAAGATACACTTAGTGGCAATACAAAGTAAATAAGTAAGTAAATAAATTAAAACCTACAAAAATAAATGGAAAAATACATAGAACACTAAATAAATAAATAAATAAATAAATAAATAAGTCGGTGACTAGTGCAAAAGGCTCTCAATAGCCTATTATGTAATGTCTCAAATAAATAATTAGGTGATTTCTTGTTGATTTAGTATATCATAAAAAGAAAGAAAAAAGGGGGTATACTTTGATATTTTCTAAATAGAGAGCCAAAGAAGACGAGTAGGAAGCAACCAGATCACCTAGTGCGAAGAGCTTTTCAACGTTCCATTTGTATAATTAGTTTGTGAAAGAACTCATTACAATTAATTGATCTCTGACTTACTTAACATGAATGGAAGTAATGTTTGACTTGCAAGAGAAGGCGTAATTTTTTCTTCAAATTAGAGGATAGCCGGTGAGACCTGGGTGAGCTAACATATATGTGACACATTAACGGAGCAAACAGTTGGGTTTATATAGTGGTTCTTCATGGATCGGCTTCTTCTTCGAGAATGAGTTAATCTATTCGTTCGATATGTTTTAAAAGAGGCTTAATATTTAGAAATTGTGTGTTGTGATTAATGGTCATCTAGTAATTTAATGTCAGCCCATAACCACACCTAAAGCAAGAAGGTCCGGTAAAAAGGAACCTGCATGGTCTGGAGATTCTCACGCCCGATTGTCAATCAACTATCATAGCATAAACAGCTAACAAACAACTTGTGCTATTTCTACGACATTTTCTGATAAAAATTGTTTCTTTTTAGCTCATAATCTTCTGTTAAAAGAAACAAGTTATATCATATTTTTGACACTGATACTTTGGTTTCATGAGGTTTTGAAGGCTGTTTAGTTTGGAGAACATTTTGCTCTGCAATGTGCCACGATTACAAGAGTATAAATTTACATTTCGCAGTAGTAAGGTTGAACAAAATGTGGGATAATCTTCATTTTAGCAGTAGATCGAAGTCTAAGCTAAAGTACGTTGTAGAAGAAGAATGGCATTGCCTTTAAAATGACCGGCTTCGCTCATTGGCAGACTTTTGTTTTACTTTATAGTTACAATAAGAACTTTTAACCTGAAGTAACGATGTAATTAATTTGTTTAAGCTAGTTGAATTATCTTACCTCTGACAATTTAAGCACTTAATTATTGCAAGTAGGGAAGGGGCGCCTTTTAAGCAAAAACAAAATCATTTAAATAAAGCTGCTCTGTTAGGGATAGTTTCTTGTACAGTCGAACCTCCCTTTGCGACCACCTCTCATTAGCGACCACTTTTCCAAATACCAGAAGTTTTCAAGTCAAATCACTATAGATGAAACCTCTCGTAGGCGACCACCTCTCGTAAGCGACCACTTTTAGAGATGATTGTTTAAAATTTTCAATTGTTTTGAACCTCCCGTAGGCGACCACTTGACAAACAATCTACTGTATCTCTCACGGGTGGAAATTGAAAAATATGTCGCTGTAAAATATTGGCCACATCATTACAGCGGACACCGTAAATCTCAGAGTCGGAGCTACCGATTCAAGTGTCTAAATAGCTTAGTACTGAAACAATATTTTGATAAAATACACATGCACTATACTGTACCAGGAGCCCATCTCCTGACTGTACACTGAAATAAACCTTAATCAGATTGAATTCCTTGTAGGAAAACACTCTCTTATCTCGTAAATAGCATGCATTGGTTTTGATAAGCACTGTCAAAAGGGTTAGGTCTCCGCAATTACCATACGTAAATTACCCGAAATTTAGACCCCCGTGGTCTGACCTCTGGTAAGCGACCACATATCCTTGACATTGTGGGTGGTCGCTTACGGGAGGTCCAACCGTATTTGGAAAAGCCTGGATGGCCGTGAGAGGATTGGGACATGAAGCCTCTGCCCCAATTCTCTCGCGGCTTCAGCTAAACTCCCGCGGCTGACCAAACAGAGAGCTTGCTCGCAGGCTAGGATTTGGAACCTGATAAAAAAGCACCTATTGCCAACATTATAAAGGAGTGTATGAACCATAGATTCTAGCTTGTCTTTGTGGGATGCCGAAAAAGTTTTCAAGAATTAAAAAGCAAATAATCTAAAAAAAGAGCAAGGCTGATTTCACGGTTAGGGAAGTATATTCAAGAATTAACTTCGCAGTCTTCTTTAGGCATTTTAGAAGAAGAAAGCTTCATATATTTATATATATCTTTAGTCAGTTCTTGCAAACTAATTAAGTGAGAAAAAGTGAGATTTTGAAGAAATTATTAAGTACAGGATGGCAGATCCAAGATGGCCCATCTAGATATCCCGGGGGGGTTACTTCCTTATAAGAGGCTAATGGGGATGTGCCGCTGGATGGGGTCGCATTTTCACGACTGGATTGACTAGAATGGGGTCGCATTTTCAATAGAGTTACTAGAATGGGGTCGCACATTTTCAGATTTTTGGGGTGAGAAAATTCTATTAAGTAGGGATTCAAAATGGTCTCGGTTAAAAAATTCAGAAAGTTGTTGTTTATTAAATGTAACAATCACCTCGCATTACATTCCGTTCTTGAAAGTAGATGCATAAATAGAAAGTGACTTAGTTGGGATCGCGAAAATTACATTTTCCCAAAAAGTGACTAAGATGGGGTCTATAACTGGCCACAAAATTGCCCATAATGGGGCAGGGGTTCTGAGAGGCCAGCGGCACATACCCAGCAAAACTTAACCCAAGTACCCCCCCCCCCCCCCCCCGGGCTAGATATAATTTTGACTGAATAGTGAATCCCTTAAAATAAATATATATTCTAGAACATTTCTGGAATAGATGGCACAAAAAGTAGCTTACTCAACTTCGAGAGTACCATCTCGGAAGAAAAGCATTACAATCAAGGAAGATCAAAGTTGGCGAGATTTGTGTGGCTGAAGGAAGATTTCGTGCCTCGAAAAATTTAGCCTCCCACGCACCCTAAAAACGACTGCGTGGGAGGCTACGAAAAAAGGGAAACATTGGAGTCGAAAAAAGGAGTTTCTTCCAGGAAGGGATCAATTGGTGCGTGCAACTTTAGCTCTGATAAATTCTCAAGGCCGGAGAACCGAGATCAAACGTCCCATTCAAAGATTATAAAATATCGAAGTTCCGGTTTGCGAGGAGAGTCACGTTGACTCCCCAGTTGAACTGGCGATTACGTTCGTGCCCGATGATGATGTGGAAATTGTACAACGTGGTTAATCAGGATAGATTTATCAAGAAACAGAACACCATTGAATGAACTTTTAATGCATGGTTGACATTTACCTCATCTAGTTTACGGAAGCTTTGATTGACTAGGTCAATCACGTTTTCTAAAACACGTGTATTCTAGCATAGAGGAATGGATCTTCTTTGTTGCATAATCAAACGTTTAGTCTCGATTGACATTTCTTAACTAAATCTTAAAAGGTTCGCTTTGGATTGCTTTTCTTAGGTTTTTTGTTCCTCGGCTTGTGACTTCTGCTGATATCGTGCGATTTTAAGAAACGTCTGTTAGCAAGAAGTTTTCTCCAAATTCTCCCATTAAAAGACAGGGCAAGTCTAAATCGAGTTCGGAATTATTCAAGGAAGTGAGTAAAGGATTTTATACATCACTCCTTCATTATTGGCAACTTAGTTATTCAAAATGCAAAGACATTCACAACTGCACATTATGAACACGCTACGTTATCCTAAACACTGAACTTGAAAATGACCGTTGAACGGTCGACAGATCGTTCGCTTTGATAGTAAGCGTTTATGTTTATAGTTTAATCGTTCTCCAAGAACTTACTGACTCTTACACTCACCTCTTAAAATATCCTTGATCAAAAATTAATTTTGTTTCAGAGCTCGTATGTACGATACCAGTGAGAATTTTTATAGGAAATTAAGTCTTTGTTCTCGTAAACGTTTGGCATAAGTACAATCAGGCTGTGGTCATGATTCGCGGGGGCAGTCAACGCCCGATGTAATCCGGCGTTGAAAAGTCACCTCAGTTCCGCCGAATGACAATAAATATTGATGATTATTAGTCTACGAAAGGAAGGATACTGACTCAGTACTCTACGAACTCTTATGTTTATTGAAAACAAAACGAAACGAAACAAAAAAGATTCTAGCGATCGTACGTGATAACTCAGCGTTACGTTAAACAAATCAGTCTTTATCAGTTTATACGGGAATCCGCGAGCCGTTTCAAGATTTGTACGTCAACATATATCATCGTTACCCGAGCCATTCGGGCTAATGGTACGTGATCGACGCAGCCTCGTAATAAGTAGGATTACACAACGAAATGAGCTTTAGTAACTGAACAAGGAAACTCATTACGTTGCCAGAAGTTGACTTTGTCACCCTTTAAGCTTATCTTCTTATCTACCAAGCAAGAGAGGATATCCTGCCTTGGGGGAACTCGAAAGATATTCAGTGTCTTGACAAAAAGTCAAAATTCCGCTGTTTATGAGCCAATTCGAGAAGGAAGTGTCAATAAAAGTTTATCGTAGCCATCTTTTTGGCCAGAGTTGAGTGAGAATTTGACACCAGTATACCTGAAGAGACGCAGAGACAGACAGAGACAGACAGAGACAGACATGTGTAGAGAGGTCAAGAGATGCATATGTATCGAATGAGGCTGTTCAGTTTCTCTCTCGTCCACGACAACAACGACGACGACGACAATTTTATTATGAATGTACACACCCAAAAGCAGAAAGTCAACTCTACAGTAGAAATCAAAGTCTAAATGAGGGATTTTTCAGGTAGCGGGATACGGGACGGGACCTTATCACACTGAAAAGCATAGAGCGGAGTTAAATAGACAGGAAGTGAGCGAGGAGGGAAGGAAAATGTTCTTACCTCCTGCCCTCCCCTCCACCCTCCTTTCTTGCCCATGCCCGTTACTACTTGCTTTCATTGATCACGTTGTCAGGCTGAAATTGCCGATTATTTTTATACCGATTTATTGAGTGAAATCACGCAACGAAAAAAACTGTTCTACATAGTATCTTGTTATTGTTGTTGTTGTTGTTGTTGTTGTTGTTGTTGTTGTTGTTGTTGTTCATATTTACATCAGTTGGACTGATTGTTATATAAATTAAATGTGTGTTCTGGCAATTTTTTTTAAACATCGTTTATGACCAAATTTTCGCTCGAACCTGGTAAACATACTCCCGCTATTGTGTACGGAGGTCGAAGTTGTTTATGCATGCACCAGAGAGGTCAATCCAAAACTACCCGATATCCGAGTTCTCGGCCGATACGCCGTCGTCATTGACTAATGTATCAGTCAATTCCAAGCGCGATCATCCCCCCCCCCGGGCAACCCCCGGGCATTTGACCCCTGTTCGGCTCCACATAGTGGGGCATTTGACGCGATTAGAAACCCGACCCATCGGGCATTTGACCCGTCGAAAAAATGCTGGTCAGCGGTCGCATAAATTGTCGGAATGCTTTATTCACAGCCAGAATTTACGCGTATATTTTGCGTCAAACAGTTTTTTATGTAGTAAGCCATTTAATACTACCATAGAGAAGCGTTCCAACAAATATATCTCAGATTGTTTTTGGCATGGCGGGGTTACATATTGCCCTTCGCTTCTCATTTTCAGTGGTATGTCCAAGTTCCCTCAAGCTTCGTTCTCCCTTTGCTCAGCGTTCGAAGCTCGACTTGTTGGCATGTCTAGGTTTCATAACATAGTGTTTTTTATCATTGTTCTTGTTATCACACGTATTAGCAAACTTCATGTACATTTAATATAAAAGAAAAGCGAGTATCGGTACATATATCGTTAAACTCTCTGTTAGTTGAGTTTCATATGTGATGTTATGCATTATCTTTAATAGTAAATTGTTTTAAATTTATTAATGTATGAATTTCGTTGATTTTTATATAAACAGAGCTAGCGAATACAAAAAAAAAACCAACACGATGACTTTCCAGCCCCAACCAGTGGGGCATTTGACCTAGAAATCGGCCCATATAGAGGGGAATTTGATCAGGCATTTTTAAAAAAGTCAAATGCCCGGGGGTTTGCCCGGGGGGGGGGGGGATGATCGCTTTTGGAATTGACCCAGACATAAGGATTTTTAACTAAAAACAGCAAAATGGTAAAATACTGAGCCACCTCGGAAGACGAATGGAAAAAGAAATCAAATGAAAATCCAATCCTAGCAGTATGCAGGATGTTTATCCCATGAACCTAGTTTAATGGCCTTAGCTCCCACGAGTCTGTCTCCTGTAGCTCAGTGGTAGAGCATACCGGAACTAGTAATCGGTAGGTCTAAGGTTGGACTCCTGATAGGAGCACTCGGAATTTCTTCTTCCGAGTTTGCCTGTGTGATTATTGAATAATACACCATTCTCATAAATTAAATTGTTCTAAAAACAGAAATGCTAACTGTCTTGGGTAAAAATAACTGAAATCGGATTCAGTCCACTCTGAATCAGGATGTTAACATGCGCGCCAGGAAGGACACTCGTTGACTCCACTGGCTAACAGAAAACAAATGGATAAAATTAAATCGCCTCGGAAGCTTACGATTTTTAAACCTTTTCCGCTGAAATCGTAATTTGAGTTTTAAAAAGGTTAAGAAGATCCATGGCTTATCGGTTATTATGTCTAACGTAAAATGAATAAAACAAAATACCGACTAACCGCGCGAATTTATATTGCAAACATATGATAGGAAGCCAATGGGCGCAAGAAAGGAAATCCCTGCCGGACTTCTTGATAGCTCATTTGTACGGCTTCATTTTACATTGTTTCCCAAATGATCCCCAACCGATACAAAAGTTAGAACCAACATGCACAGCATAGAAAAATCATTATTAAAGGAAAGTACTGCTCAGTATCTTTCATTGGACTTCTTCTAAAAGCGTAGCTAAAGTATGAAACACCTTGTACAATACCAAACTGAACTGGAGAGCCATGACGATCCGGCTAGGAGAGAGTATAACAAATTATATATTTCCACAAGCTAAAACATAGAACCGCCTCTTCAAGATAGTACGCAGCTTACATGCAAGATGGTACACATGTACAGCTTACCGCAAGATAGTTCACAGCTTTACACTCAGTTATCCACAACTGAGCTCAAAACTTTAGCATTGCTCAAAGCGGCGAAAAAAGTTCATGTCCGACTCTGCCTTGACGTAATCATCGATTACTCGCGAACACTGAGACCGTTACGCGCATTCTACAGTCCTTTTCGGAGCGAGTGTAACCAACTAGCAGACTTTTCTTTGTCGCTTTTGTTAAAGAGACCCGACAAGTGACAAAAATATAAGAAATGATAGACCGAAAAAACGACAAAAACCATCCTCTGCTTGCAGGGTAGCGCGAGACAGTTAAAGCGTAACAGAATAAGAAAATGGCCACGAAGCATCAAGCGAGTTCTTTGTGCTAAACAGCTGGGCCCGGTTTTTCAAAAAGCAGATAACGTTATCTCATGGATCAATCCCTATCCAGCGCATGAAATGTTCTCCAACTTACACATTTTATCCACTCTATAGCGACGTAATCGCTGGATAAAATTATTCAATCTTTGAACAAATGGGACCTGATGAAAACATTCGTTGATTGAACTGAAGTCACGTTTGTGCCGGTTGAATTCGAAATGGATGACGGGCGAATTTGAAAATTTGAGGTGAAAAGAGAGCAAGACTGGCTCACTTTTCAGTCTTGGTTTTCGTTTGATTCCAGTAAATAATTCCCGATTCTTGCCGGCAGCAAAGTTTATAATCATACTGACCAGGCCCCAGTTGTTCAAAGAGCGGACAACTTTATCCAGCGGATACGTCGTTATTCACTGGATACAATGTATAAGTTGGAGTACATTTTAACCTCTGGATAGTGATTTATCCACTGGATATAACGTCAGTTATCCGCTCTTTGAACTGAACCGGGCTCAGAACAACAATTTCTAAGTGCTATAGCATGTGAAATGAAACCGTAATTACAACTATACCTCTCTCAAAAGACAATGAATTTCTTTTGTGTTCCGCCACGCTCCAGTACAAGTACCCGAACTTTATATATTCACAGACAACCGTGTGGTTCTTGATCGACCAGTAAACGCTACCAGGAAGGTTAGATTATTTGTCAGTTGATTCTCAGTCCTTCGATACTGATTTTCAGCCATGTAAACGACTGAATAGCGATGTTCTTAGCAAAGCGAGAACCGGGAGAAAAAACGACCATATCACGCAGTCATGAACGACGAAACCAAAGCTTATAATCACCGAAAGCTTTTAAAAATGATATGACTTTCCTGTAACAACAAAAAATTAAAATTGCTAATGCAGGTTATTGTACTAGTGGCAGGTGAGTCATTCGCAAAACAAAAGACAAGTGTGAAATCGTCAGAGAGGTCGGGCGAGGTATCAGACGACATGTTAAAACCCTTTAGCAAAATTGTCCCAACTCTCCTTTTTCGACAAATACTGATAAACAAACGAATTAATAATTTCTAATAATTTTTAAAAATTTCTAATTTATATTAGCTACGTCTTTTCTCACAGCTGCCAGTGTATATCATAAACATTTATGTGCATTTAATTATTTTATAAAATGTAATTATTTCGATCTCTTAATATTGTACTGCTTCGATCATTATATTCGTCTAGTGCGTTCATGTCTCTTCAACATAATTGTACATTTAATCCCTTTTCTCTTTCACTACTCAATTAGCTTTCGCTACTTGCGGTCAAGTAATGCGTTTGGCTAGTTCACACGCCCAGCTAGCGCTGGCTAGTTTACACCTCACCCCTTCCTCCCCCCCCCCCCCCCCCCCGCATCCCTCCTCCCGTCCCAGCATCAAATCATAGTAGCTTCGTTTGTCGGCGCAGCTGGGCCATCTGGCCTTTTGTTTGTCCGCTCGATTTAAGTCAGTTTTAATAACATTTATTGTCTATTGTAATACACAGTTGTGGAAATTGTAAACAATTCATTGTATTGTTATTCTCAGAAGTAAAACAAACTCTGCAATTTTCCGGTTAACCGGCTCGCTGTCATAGTAATATAAAAGACAAGACTTTGAAGACTAATACACTATATTTCCGGAAGTTTGAAAGTCGCCAACGAACTATATGCTTTTGTGAGTTTCCAAGGCTAAATACATTCCAACCGGTGACAGTACAGAAGAATCGACCGTTGACCTACTGAATGAATAACTGATTCATTCTGGTTGTAATTTAAAAAATAATTACAACACTCGATCGATAGGCAGCTCCTGGCCGGCAATTTACAACAATCTAATTATTTTGTTTTCCGGAAAGACTGAATTAAAAACCGTCCCCCATATACTGTTTCTACATAATAAATTGTGGAAAAGAACAGGCGCGCATTCATAATTTATACGTAACCGCTCAACGCAAACGACAACTTTGATGAGTCAAAATTTTCCAAAATAAATCACTTTAAAAGTAGATCAAGGGGCTCTTAATAATAACTTCAAGTTACATAACTCACCTCAATTCCTATTGGCTTGGTAAACGACCCGCTAACAAATATAGAATGAAGTCGACCAGCTTTAACACAGTCGCTCAGTACATACGTGATCTATTTAAGTAAGTTAATACAGTAATAGGTAACACATTGTTTACATGCAAATGTAGCCGGAAGGCGCTCATCAACATGAAAAAAGAAACGATATTCAATACAATGGAAGCTCTCTTAACGGACACTCCTGACACTCTCGTAAGCGAGAAACCTTTTTCACGTCCCGAGGGTGTCTGCCTACGAGAGCTTCCACTCTATTCATTTTTTGTTTGTTTTCTAAGAGTTTCGTATTAACTTGCACAAAGCAAATAATCTTATAAGCATGTAACAATCACAAGATGAAGCCCACATAGGTCGCCTTCGTTGTCAGTAGCTTGTATCACTTCTATGATGCGGTGCGGCGATTGATTTCGTCTTCGATGTAGACTGTTCTTACTTTCAGGATAGTTAGCTTGACCATGATAAAGCGAGCGAGAAACGCGAGCGCGCGTGGAGGAGGGAAAAGACAATTTTCGCGCGCACTCGCGTGTTTCGCACGCATTACTAACCCTAACTAAGGGAACTGGTCATAACAAGTTCGTTCGAAGAGGACCCACCTCGTCTCGGTTGGGATGGGGGTGGGTGGAAGGTTATCGAAGACACCACCTATCTCAGGAACATTACCGACACAATTTTATAGGCTTTAAAATTTGAGTTGGCACAGATATATTTAGGAGGGGGGTGAATAGGTCTACGGATCGGCGGATTTGGTAAATATTTTAGCCCGGATTCTGGATTCAGAGCGAAATTTTAACGGATCTGCGGATCCTATGATCACAGCGGATCGCGGTTTTATCCAGATTTGGGGCCCGGATTTTGGATTTTGGTTGTTAGGAATTTCAAGTTTGTTCTTTTTTCTTGTATCTGCAAGATTTTGTTTCGATATAGACGTTGGTTACATAAATATTTCATTGATAGTCATCCTCAACGCTAAAACACAATATCACGCAAGGCAACTCCAACAACTGAAGTCGCTTTGTATTTCGCGTATCATCTAACGCGGCAAACAATTTGCGGATTCGGATTTAGTTGATTTTTTGAGCGGATCGACGGATTCAGCCATTAATTTTAGCGGATCGGCGGATTTACATACCCCTATTCGCCCCCCTCATTTAGGTAGCAAGAGTCAGTATTCGAGTGCTGACGTTTCAGGCGTTAGCCCTTTGGGTCGTTCGGTGTCCATCTGGATGGTGTCGAACTTTTATTACAAGACCCAAGGCTCGAGAGACTGGAAAATCGCTCCTAACTGATCGATGAACGCTAACTTATTCTGATTAAATCTTTCAGTTTTTGTTTTCTCTTCCTTTATGGCTACTGAGTTCTGGTAATTATTTTCTTGAATGCTTTTCTGAATTCTTGACTCCTCCATGTATAAACACCTGGATTGATACAGGCGCTCATAGAAGCTATTATTGATAAAATCTGCATGGTCTTCGTCATACCTTTGCGTCGCTCGGACTCAAACTGTTGGTACAAAGTTCCAACAAGAAGCGGCAAAAAACACAACATGAACGCCCCGACGACGATGCCGTACGTTAGTGCTACTTTGATCTCAATTCTGCGCACAGTCTCCTTCTCAAGATGGGCATCTTTTTCCAGTTTCAGCTGCTGATCACGTGACGCTTTAATGATGTAGAGGTAGCAGCTGAAAGTGACGAGAAATGGAATAATGAAATATACAACAATCAGTAATGCGGCAAATACTTTGGAAGTCTTCTGGAACCCATGATCGTGAGGGCGGGTCATGCACAAATGGAATGTCTCATAGTAATCGACAAAATCTTCGTATTCTTCTGTGGGGAGAGCATGCGGAAAGACAACGGTTCCGATTACTGAAAACAGCCAGATAGCGACGATTGCTTTCTTTATACGACGGCGCGTCACGATCATTTTGTAGCGAAGAGGAAATTTGATTGCGATGAATCGATCGACGCTTATACACATCAAATGTAGAATAATCACGCAGACTACAGTGAACGCGAACTCGGAAATAGCGTGACAACCATTGAGGAACTCTTCCTGGGTTGAAAGAGCGATAATTCGAAACATGAAGACGACTGTCATAAGCAGATCAACCGATGCTAAGCTGAATATAACCACGTTGGAAACAGTTCTCAGTGATCTAATCCGCCATATGGAAATACAGACCAGTGAGTTTCCAAACCAAGTCACTAGGAACAAGAAAATATGCAAAGCAACTAGCCCAAATCTGTGGAAAGGAGTCATCTTCCGCCTAGCAGTACAAGAAGTATCGGTTTAAAATGTAGTCAAACTTGAGAAGATTTTGGATTCTGGGTATCTTGAAAGCCCGTAGCGTCTACGATTATGATCCACCGATGGCTAGACACACTGATAAGGAATATGTTTATCCCAGAGGCGTCTAACGTGTACTCTTATTCACTACCAGAGTGACGCAGCTGTCGAGAGAAGGAGCGATAAGAATTGCGCACTTTTTAATGTACCCTTCGAGGCTAAGGTTTCAGTTGCGATGCGAAGATACACCTGTCCTCGTGATGCTTTCAGCTCTTTACTTACACAGATGATGGAAAAGCCAGAACATCAATTTTTCCACACGTTTGTGCATGGGGAGTTTTCACAGCTCAGTCTCAATGTAGATT
Organism: Pavona decussata; assembly: GCF_977016875.1. Classification (NCBI taxonomy): domain Eukaryota; kingdom Metazoa; phylum Cnidaria; class Anthozoa; order Scleractinia; family Agariciidae; genus Pavona; species Pavona decussata. The sequence continues at coordinate 1,711,575 of NW_028145452.1, forward strand.
GTCACTTGGCTGCCAAATAGTCGTTAAGTTATCTTGTATTGGAAAAATCGCGTTCATGCAACGATGCCCTCAGCCAGTTTTACTGAAACAATAGCAAATCGAAACATCTTATCCATTAAGAATATTTTGTTCTATAAATGTTTGCATTCTTAGTTAAATACAACTACGAGCTGGGAGACTAACGTTCTTGATTGGTCTACAACTGACATCTGTTGTTGGCATCGCAAGAGATCAGCCCACATTATAATGTGAAGTTGAAGCTTTTGTCAGTCAAGCTGTCTTTTAATTTAAACAAGGGCGGCTTTTGTTATTCGTAGTACTTTTTCGAGTTTCTGCCATCCGCAAAAGATGAAATCCATAGAAACAATTTACCCATAAAATAATTTTAACTTCTATAGAATAAAATAAATTACCAATTTTATCCGAAACGGTTTAGCACAAAGTATCGACTATGTACGTCATGTATGCTCAAGTTTTGTTCCTTATTTTTGCTCTAAATTCACTTTTACGGCAATACGTGTGATTGGAACTTTTCGTTCTGTTGGTTTTCGCAGTAGAACTAACTCAAACTGCATATTAAGTAAACCGAACCGCACTGAGATGAAAAGGGTTTCTTTTGAAATATTGCCGTGAAAATGCAAAAAACGGCCGGTGGTGCGAACTATTTCTAAATAGGTCCTTTTCATCTCAGCGCGGTTCGGTTTACTTAATTTGCAATTCGAGTTAGTTCTCAGTATATGACAAATGAAAAGGCTTTCGCCTGTTTAGACTGCAATCGGTAACTTTTCTTTCAATCGGATTCGGCATCTAGAGAGTTAGAAGTAATTAAGAAACGCCTCTGTGTGCATGTAGAACCAGAAAATGTCGTGAGCGAACCGAGTTAAGCCAACATTTACTTAGTAGACCTCCCTATCGGCGTATAATTCACGAACGCGAACTTGTTCGCTTCTCGGACGATAATCCACGATAAAAAGGACGCACATAGAAAGAAAATTACTCCTAGTCTCGGAACTGACTCGAAAGTTGGTTAATACAATAACACACTGTTAATTTGACCAATTTTATTAATTATAATTAAAGAAAACGAAATATAATTAATTCCCAACTTTGTTCGACGGGAAATGTGATTACAGCTGGCATGGTGTGGTGAATCGCTCCGAATCATGAGAGGAAAGCAGGTATAGCAGATGTCGCGATCTTTTTTAAATGGAAACTTAGTTCAGTTAAAACATCACTCAGTCACTCGATTTTAAGACAAAAAAATAGTTAAAAAGGTTTGTCTCCCTTTTATAAACACAGTCCTGACGACATTTACTATACCAAATGCAATATATTAATTCATTATTATTTGTAATTTATGTTTTAAAACAGCTGAAAAAAGAATTGACATTTCGACGGCAAATTAGCCATATTAATCAGGAACACAATTTGCGTAAGCGGACGAAAACATCAAAAACATGGCACGGATGTTAGGTTTGTTTTGGCATTTCGTTTCCTGCTGTGAAAAAAATGAATAAAATAAATCAATAATTTTCTATAGCATAATTTGGATAAATTGAAAGTTGTCGAACTGTCGAAACCAGCGACGCATTTTGACCAATCGCAAGTGAGAGATAATATTTTTCTATATTTAAGTGGAGATTTGTCACTCTAGGTTTCGTAGTGTAGTGGTTATCACGTCTGCTTTACACGCAGAAGGTCGCCAGTTCAAGCCTGGCCGAAACCATCACTTTTAATTTTTCATCGTTTCCGTTTGGAATTTTTTCTTTCATATGAACCGGCTTCTTGTGAAGCAATGGCGATCTGGATAAACCAGTTAATCAGGTTCTAACTAGCTAATGGCGGTGCCGCCTAAAACAGAAGCGCAGCTTATGAGCATGCGCGGGAAAAGCAGATCTGAAAGAGGGCGATCTCGTTCCCAGAGCCCTCTTTACCCTTGTCCAGCTCCGCTGGACAATGGTAACGAGGGCTCTGGGAACGAGATTGGAAAGAGGGTCATTGAAACACATAATTCAGAAAGGGAGGGGTTCACGGTTCTGCGCATGTCCATGAATCAAAATACTTTTTCGCCTTTGCTCGCTATGACCCATGCCTGATTAATTTAATTCGTTGTTTATGAACCATTTGGAAGGGAATAAGTAACTCGGGTGGTAATTTTTTCATATGATTGCGTTATTTCGCATGTAAATAACTGTAAACACATCAACCGTGGAATAAATCCTACAGGTCAACGCTACTGCAATATCGACAATATGAGTACAATCCACTAGCATTTTCTGTGAATTTTGGTCATCAGTCATTTTGCTTGGACTTATTATAGAATGTGATTACTGAAGTACATGTGAGTGGGATTTTTAAGGCCATAAAATTGATAAGAAAGAGAAAAATGCATTTAGATTCATGCACATGCGCTGAAATGTGAACCCCCCACCGTCATGAAATGGTGTAACCAAAATAATTAAACTAAACTATAATTTCAAAAAAGCCTTAAAATACATAGCAATGTATAGATTCTTTTGTCAAATTGTTTTGACCTTCACTTTGGAAGAAAATGTAATTAAAATTACCTTTGAAAAATACAAAACTTGCTTTTCCCGGATAGTCATAGGCAGAGCAAAAACTGTTTTGTATTGGTATATAAGCACAATGTCAGCTGAGGCACATGCGCAGTAGAGCCCGGTTGAAACTTTGCATACAACTCGTTGCGGGATTTTTGCTTTTCCGCCATTGCAAAAGCTTTCAGAAATATCACAAAAATCAGCTTCTGTAAATACTAAAGAACGTTTGTAACTCCAATCAGAGCGCACTTAGATTTTACCTTTCCCCTACATATAACGTTTTCCCTCAGAATGAAAATACATATTGTCTCGTATAGTGTTTACCTAATAGCGCCGTATGAAACGTTTCTTATATCGGCAGTCAAGGCGTTCCCGTCAAACAGGGCGCTAATTCTGAGAACGAGTAGCTACCAGTTCTTAATTGATTTTAAAGTGTTACTCGTATAGTGTCCTTTGCACGCGTGTTGCGGTTGTGAATGTCCAGGCCTCGAACTATCAGGTTCGTTTTGTCATTATCATTTAAAATTAGATTGTAAATATAGATACAGCGTTGCAGTTGTTTTCTGCTGGTCAAAACCGTCCAGTTCAGATCAGACAAATCTGCAGTTGATGAGAAACGCGGTGTTCTATCCAAAGTTAGTTTGGTTGCTTTGTTGTGTAGGACTTTAATTGTTGTTCTTATAGACCCAATGCCAAAATGGCAGACATTCTTTTGTTTGCACTCAAATTAGCCTTACTTACCTCGTTCTTGAGTTCAAAAATCAAAAGAATATTTCACCTTGAACGGGGCTAGTGAGACTAATTTCAATACAGACAGAAGAATATGTCAGCCATTTTTTGCATAGGGTCTATCGCCCCAAACAATATTGCCATACTCAAGTATAGGGATACGTAATTAGGCCTGCGTGGCAGGTGCATGAAAAATATCAGTAGGGCAGGAAAAAGAGTGGGGAGCGCGAGGGAGGGAGACACGCGAGGGCGTCCCCTCACATGTCTCCCTCCCTCGCGCGCCCTATATTTTTCATGCGCCTGCCACGCAGGCTATACGTAATCATTGTCGTGGCATTTATTTTCCGGCCAGACATAAATAGGGATTGGTCTGGCTCCAGTTGTTCATAGGCCGGATAACTTTATCCTGTGGATAAGTCACTATCCGACAGTTTCAATCAGGGCAAAGATTTCAGTATTTTCGAATTTCTCTTGAACAAGCGAATATGCACACTCTAACCACAGTTAAGTTTGGGAGTGTACGAAAACCTTGGACAACGTTGAACGTAAAGTATATTTTAGACCCTGAATAGTGCCTTATTCAGCGGATAAAGTTATCCGGCCTTTGAACAACTGGGGCCTGGTCATTTTAAAAGGGCAATGCTATCTTCTTTAACTATCTCTTTGATACGATCAAAAAACATTTGTGACCAATGCAAACATTAAAAATACCGATCCAGTTTCGTTACAAGGTACTGTAGTATGTGTTGGTGCAGATGGCCAAGATAGACTGGGGAAAAGGATTGCAAGTTCTTCCTATGGCGCACTGGATAAATTGCCCAAAATAATTATGGCTTTTCCTTCTTTGAGGAATTACTTTGTATTTTCTTTTGAGTACTCTAAGAGCAGTTTTTGTTTTGGGGGGGGGGGGGGTGGGGGGTGGGGGGGAGGGCAAAGGTACTTTGTTCATTACTTGTTATAGTTTACGCCAGATCACAGTAAAATCAGGCCTCAAGGTGCTTATCGAAGTAACCGAGCTTGTCTTTGGGGGCTTGGGGTCGAACGTTTTTCTTCCCAATCAGCTCAACGGGTGACGTCATATTTGACCGCGCCAAGGATGACTGGGTACGAGGCTGATTAATTTTACCCTTCAGTTTTACCGGCAGCCAACTAGCGGAAACTGATGGTCACAAAATTCATGCCACGCAATCAAGGATGGCAACCTACAACTTCGCAGAGAATAATATATGAACCACTTCTATTATATTAAAAATGATTTTTAATTATTCCTTATAACTAAGTCACAGTTTTTTCAGTAAGATCCTATATGTTAGCGAAGGAGTTACAACAATATAAAGCACCTTGCTTTCTATATACAACTAAACATCTCTTTACAAAGTCTTGGACTACCACAATAAAAACACTGAAAACATATTGTAGCTTTTAGTTCGATAATGCTATGCAATCATAAGCAAAAGGACGGTAAAATTTCTATCTTCACCCTCCCTTGGTAAAAGGGAGAGCTTCGATACTTCCTAAAATTAATCATACAGATAGAGATATCTAGTACGTTCACTGATACAACGGGTTAAAAGCTGTCAGGGCCACCGGCATTTAAATATGACATTTAAGTATCTGATCTATATTATTTTACCACAAAATAAAGCAAAAGAACAAAAAAAAAATGTTAACATAAAAGACAGAAAGTGGTGAAGGAAGCCTAAAAGGGAACCATAAGGCTTATAATGTTAGGCTCCCTCAAGTTGAAACAAAATAAATTTACAACAGGTAAAAAGCTTAAAAGGGATTCTTGCATGAATTAACACAATTTGATCTGTTGGATTCTTAAACGGAATATTCGGTTGGTAGAAGATTTTAAAATATTCTGTGTATTCAGAATTTTCCGCTAACTTCTCTGCCTTTCCATTTACGATAACCAGCTGGACTTTTGCAGAAACTAAAGTCATTCATCAATTCTATGTTACGAATGTTCTACTAACATTTTAAAGAAAATAAATAAATGTTTTATTATGTATAACAGTGTAGCGACCTCCTATCATGGAACAACCAAAATGTAACACTTTCGACGCGACAAATGCACGTATGAGTAAATTCGCGTCAGGCCCTTTTCAGTTTATGCAAATTCCCACGTGTTTTCAAACTAAACTCGGAAAACTTACAGTTCGCTTCGGCGTTTTGTGGCGTTGAACAGTTACAAAACCCTTCACCTTCCTGAAGATATAATCACTCACAAGCATTGAACAAATTCAAGGCTAAAAAAGAAAGACATTTTGGACTACTTTAAAGAGGAATGGCCGTTGTGAAGCCAGCGCTGTCATTGTGGTAAACAACTTTTTTCGCCGGTAGGACACAAGACTTCATGCCGAACGTTTACAACGGGAATTACCCAGAAAAAGCCACCTCGTTGATATTTGACTGCATGGCGGTTAATTTATAAGAGGTACTTTCATTGACACCAAACGGAGCAGGCACCCAGCAAGCGTGATATATGACACAGATGTGGCTGCCAACATTTCATATTCTCCTTCGAATTAAACCTCAGGTGAAACTTTCTCAGGTATGTATTATATTTGTCTATTTTAATCTCATACTTAACGGTGGTTAAGCTAACTTTTAAGTTTAATTTTCCTTGAAAAAATAGAATCAGTAGTAAAGACTAATGTCAGCAAATTGTCAAACCTCGAACGAACCGAGAATAGTCGATTTAAACTTACCAGTCAGCTAAGATCTTTCAGGTAAAAGCTGGTATGCGCAAAACACCAAGGTCACGGGGTTGGTATATAAAGTAATTCTTATGATACTAATTATTCTCGTCTTCTGTATGCCTGATGAAGTAATGATATTGTATTAAAGTAAGTTATTGTAATTTAAACGCTGCATTTCAGGGACGTTTATTGCATACAATTCAAGCTCAAATCTACACTCTGTTCGACTTTGATGCCAGTACAGTGTGTTAATTGTTTTTTGGGTAGTAATTAAGTTGTTTGATCTGTCGCGATTGTTTGTACTTTTCTTGGATTTAATCGAGATCCGACGCGACCCAATAACGTATGAACAGGGCACAAGGTCTTCGGAATAGCCGGTGTTTCCCCAAAACAAATCGCTCGGTGCCCTTTTCCAGTGTCGGCTACTTACCCCACAACTGCAGTGCAGTAAATCGTAGTTTGCTGCACAGCTGTTGCTGATATAAAAACGCCGACTCCGCTTTAAAAACTACAGCTTCAACCCGAGTATGCTCATAAAACTGAACGTACCACATTCTCTGAGTGTGCAAATTCTCAGAATCCTATCCTAAGAAAACCGTTCGCAAGAACTAGTGGGACTTCTACACTGATACTTCTACCAAGAAATCTAACCACAGTCAGTCTAAATCTAAAATATAATCAGTGGCAGATCTAAACCTTGAGGCAAGTGGGGTCGGTCGCGCTCTTGATTACACACACTCGACTTGCTCGGCTCTCTTCGTGAAACGAAGTGCTTTCGCTTTTGACAGAACTGGGCGGCCAGATCGGCAAGTTTATAAATCGAATGCGTCATTTTGAAGGGATGGTGCTGCAAAATCTTTACACTGAAAAAATCACTCCGAAACTGGTGCGCGCTATTTTGAAGAAATTCGAAGGAGTAGGATAAAACTTATCCTTCAAATTGGTACATTCCGTTTACGAACTCACCCGCCAGTTACGACAAAAGGAAAGCACCCGAAATCTCACGGCGCCTCCGACCTGCGGGCCATGGTGTGGACTGAAATATAAGGGAGGGGAGGGCGGGGAAGCCGCTCCCTAGATCCACCACTGGCAATCTATTCACGTCCTCTTCTAAATTATTTGCTCCATCAGAGTTCATTTTTAACTGAACTTCTTTAGCTCCGATATCAAACATGCAAATTCTATTCTCTTGTTATGCCATTCATTAATTGCACCTGTGCACAATGTGCCTTGATCTACAGTTCTCGCATTTCACCTTGCAGCACCAGAAGAACCGACAGTTGCAAAGTTCTTCCATTTCACTTTCACTCGTCGTGTAACCTCTCCGGCAGCACATTAAATCACATCCATCGGTCCCGAGGGACGTGTTGTTGCACAAACGCCCCCTCGTCCCGAGAGAACCCGTCTCGGGATTCCGTCGGCAAAAGTCTGGTGACTCTTCATAGTAAACCAAATCAGCAACAGTAGGGGCCTTGTGAAGTTTGTTTTTGGGACGGAACGCAGGTTTTCCTTTCTTAGCGACATGACCATTGCGATTGTTGTTTTCTTCAAATTCTACCATGGAAGCGCTGTCGAATTTATCCTTGAGCGCCTCTCCGATGCGTCTGAAGTCGGGTAAGCGTTTCCAACAGGTGCGAACTGTACACGCTTCAGAAACGCCGTGACATTTGCACTCTCGTACCATGTTCTCTCTTACAGCCTTGAAAAAGAAGCAAAATAAAATAATAAAGTAAATAAAATAAAAACTGTTAATTAACTGACTCATTTGCAGCTGACATGTAGCTGAATTACAAAGTTAGCAGCATGATACTATACTATACTATACTATACTATACTATACTATACTATACTATACTATAATATTCTATACTATACTATACTATACTATACTGTACTATACTGTACTATATGATCCTTATTACTAGTTTAGTAAGTTTGAGAGTTGAGTTATTTTAGTTGGAAGGTCTTAGGTTCGACTCCTGAGCATTCGGATTTTTTTTGCGAGTATGCCTGTGTCATTTACTGATCAATACATCATTCTCATTTATTCACCAGGCTTAACATATTCGATTACATTATTTCCATTGCGCATATGCCACACATTGACATTCCGATTCTAGCAGTATGCAGGATGGTTGTGCCATGAACCTAGTTTAATGGCCTTAGCTCCCACGACTCTCCTGTAGCTCAGTGGTAGTAAGAGCACCCGAACTAGTAATCGGAAGGTCTTAGGTTGACTTCTGATAGGAGCACTCGGAATGTTTTCCGAGTATGCCTGTGTCGTTCACTGAATAATACATCATTCTCATAAATAAAGTTATTTGGAGTTGTGTTGAGTTGCAGTTAGTTGCAGAAGATTCTCGTTACTTTTCGTGCAGCGAGTCGCTTTCTGGGTATCCAACCACAATAAAAAACACTCTTTTCGTTCTAGTGAATGTGTATTCACAACAAAGAAAAACCACAAGGAAAAATAAAATGAACATAACTTTTCCTTTTTCTCATGCTTACGTTACTTTGTCCTTATTTTACAAAATAATGAAAACCGGTGCAACAAAAACACAGGTTTAAGCACAAGAACTCAGCAGCACTGGGCATGCGTGTGCCACCTAGCACATCAGCTGTTCGTGATCGCGGGATTTGAGACGCTTATTTCACATTACAAGTGGGAGTCAGGCTTAGACTGAGAGAATGTTTTAGTGTGTCGGAGAAGTACCAGACACCGTGGGTAGTTACACTTGAAGCGAGATTGATGAGCCATAAAATGTAAATTAATCACGAACGCAAAGCCGCAAATTCATAACAATAGATAATGATTTTACAAGCGAGTTTGCCGGCAATTATTGATGCGGTTATTCGTGGGAAACCGCGATTTGACCGTGTACCATGGACTTCGGTCATTAGAAAGTTTTTCTTCCTTCCTTGGATCTAGAATGAAACTATTTGACAAAACTGGGATGCCGACAAATCAAAGACAAAGAATGTGCGATTCTTGACTTGTGTACTCAGCTTCAACTGATCTTCTAAGTTCCCCTGACTTAACCTCAGTGCCAAAGAATTCTTTGCATGTTAGGTCTGTGTCGAGAATTCAACAGTTAACAGAGGCACGGGCTTACCTGAAACACGTCGAAGATTAAAAAAAAAACTTAACGATATCGCTGCCATTTATGGACTCCTACCATTTCATAATAAGCATAACCTCTTGTAAGCCTAACCTCGCGATGCAGATAAGACAGATAAATTTAAATGCTCAATTCTCTGGAAACGATTTGGGGAAGGGGGAAGGGAAGGGGATGGATTTGAAAAATTGTACGTTCTTCTTTCCACTTCATTGTTATCAGCATTACACAGACAAAATTAATGTCGACCGCTCTTGTCCATTCCCTTTTAAAATGAAACGACCAAACAGTGCCATCATAATTTAAGGTTGTCATTTGAAAGGTCAAACCTATAAGTTCATCCTCGTACAGCATAATAAACAGCACCACAGGAAAGTACTGCTCAGTAGCTTTTATTTTAATGGTCACACTTTAGGATTTCATCTACAGACTCAGAAGTTAGAACCACCTAGTACAGCATAATAAACAGCACCACAGGAAAGTACTCCTCAGTAGCTTTTATTTTAATGGTCACACTTTAGGATTTCATCTACAGACTCAGAAGTTAGAACCACGTCGTACAGCATAATAAACAGCACCACAAGAAAGAATTGCTCAGTAGCTTTTATTTATAAATGGTCACACTTTAGGATTTATCTGACAGACGCAAAAGTTAGAACCAACTGATACAAAAGAAACACCAATGGAACGTACTGATCATTAGCTTCGCTCTTAAGAACTTCACAGGCTCAAAATTTAGAACCACAACAACCGATTCAAGGTTAAGAAGACTTATTAAACAGGACGGAAAAGTAGGTATATAAAAATTCTCTTAGCTTTACTGAATAATTTGGTAAATAAAGGATTGACCGCTAATTATTTCTATATGAAATAATGTGTAATTTAGTCAATTCAATGAAAGAATAAGGAAAACTGATTACCAAAGATTGCCTCACAAACCTCTGGCTAACTGTTGAGCCATGTCAAATGGGAGCTGCTACAAGTAATTACTAAATTAAAGCCGTCCCAATTTAGCAATTGACACACAGGGTCTTAAAAAATTGAATGTCACGTAGCTGATGGAAAGCTCTCTTTTTACGCTGTACAAATACAGACGACCTTGCCACCCCTATGACGCAATTTTTAATTGCTCTGTATAAATGAATGATCGATCGGAAAGCGCTTGAAAAAGAATTACTCGTTGCCCGAGGCCACGGCTTTCCTTGTCGTTTTATTGCGGCATAATCTTTTCGCCGAGCTCGAAATTGGAAACTGAAACCCCCCTCAAACTTTCCGTAATGAAAAAAAGTGGTTGAATGAAGTACAAATAACCATACAAAACCATAGGTAATTAATATATATTTTTCCATATTCCTCTCTCGACTGGCCACACTAAATTACTTCTTCCAAAGACCCAAAAGTTAGGGTCATTTTTAATTGCCATTCACCACGCTTAGAATTAAAATATTAATTCAGTTTTTTTTTAATTTCCTCGGTAGCTTTGAACTAATATTACATTCACACGCAAAGAGATGAAAACTCACCGTTCTGCCGGCTTCGTTGTTGTGCAAATTTACCAACGTTCGAAAATCGCGGCCTTTCTCCCCCGCATCAACAAACTTTCTCGAAAACTGATCCGCAAAGTGGATGTTATCACTGCAGCCTCCCCACTGCCATCCCTCGTTGCTTACTCCCTTGTATCTGTTGTCACATCCACAAGCCGACAGTTTACCATCGCTACAAGCTCTCGCAATGGCGTGGGACACACCGGCTGCTGTTATTGAGTAAGTGAAGGCGGTTTCCCTGCAAGCTGAAACAGAAGCGTGCACGCTTATAACTCAAGCAAAATGATATTGCTACAGCTCTTAAGTTTATAACTTTTTATTTACAAGGCTACAATCGCTGGTCAGAATTTCATCCCCTAAGGCACCTTAACAGATTGAACCAGTGACCGTGTACTCATACACTATATGGAAGTAAAGTGATTAACCAGAGTTCTAGTGTTCCACTTCAGTTAGTCCCCTCCGAGCTTGAGCTGAGCTTGAGAGCCACCGGGCAAAATCACAGCTTGCGGTCAACCTCTTTGTCCCCGCCAAGGCCACAATTTCGTTAGATTGCTACTGTTGCTATTTATATGACACATGGCCGCATTTTACGGTGCCACTAAATCAGTGATATAAATGATATCAAAATCAAACAGCAACACAATGTTCGTCTTTCAGTTTGGATAAGGGAACGACTTCGTCAAGTAATAGTACCAAAAAGCTCGAACAATATAACAACTTTCAAACAGTATACAAACACTTACACTGGTATCTATATAGCTATATAGCCTGTCCGTTTCCGGAAAGATGGAGATAGCATAGATAAAGAGAAAATAGATTACGCCCAACTTCATGTCAAGACAAATCTGAGTGTAAACAAGACATGCTTTCACGATATGGTTGTATCCAGTGGTATGCGGCATTCATAAAATAAATAGTTGGGTTAAGACCAACATTTGTTTATTAGCGAGTCAAGCTTACAGAGCAGCTACAAGGTATGAAGGATTGACCCAATCGTGCTCACTTCCAAAGAAGCTCAAATAAAAGTTATCATTTGTACTTATTTCTAAGAATAGAATCTGTACTCTTTTTTGCTTTCAAGGACGGTTTATTTTACTTTCTCACTTGTTGTTTAATACCTAGTTTTGCCCGGGTGATTTACTGTCATTTTCACACTGCATTGATTTTGCTGGAGCTCGAGTAGAATTCGACGCGACACAAATACGCCATAAATTCAGGAGCACTGTCAAAAGATGCTTTTTAGTAACTGACTGTGCTGTAAAAGGTAGTTCTAACTTCTGAGTTTGAGAAATCCTACAACATGACCAATCGAAATATGGGCAGTACTTTCATGTCGTCCGCTGACTCTATTTCTAAAGTATTCTAAAAAATAACTGAAGTTTCTGCCAGTTCTCAGCTTCATTAACAAACCGAGAGGCAGTTGTGTTATGATTCCTTCCCATTCTTATACCCAACGCGGAGCCAAAGAAGAACCAAAGAAGATGCTTCTTAGTTAATACACTAACAAAGTGATTGAGTATGAATTTGGATGATATTGAAATATCACGGTCAAGGATGTGCGATGAACTGCACAGAAATCGCAATAGTGAGTGTTACAACTCAAAAATTACAGCTAGAAAAACTTGTCTCTTTATTTCTATCAGAGGTTTAATCGTTCTTATTTTTTCTCAGACTATTGTATACTGGTAACTCGTTCCCTCTCACTGTAAAATTAACACTTGTCATTTCTGTCATGCCTTACGTTTCTATTTATGTATTATAGCCCATCGTTTCACAAAGAACCAAATATCGCGAAGATTAGCGAATACATGACGAAAATTTTGTAAATGTCAATCGTCCATAAATTACTAAATTTGTCAGTGTTTTTTCTCTATGGTGAGTCATGATTGAATATTTCTGCTTGCGTGGGTTTATACCACTTTTATTGCCCAACCTAAGCTTGGGTATAGCCGTTCGTGTTTACTTTATTGTGGGCGAAGACGAAAGCAAAAAAGTGTGGCCCATTTTCCTAGCTTACGTTTTATAAAAAGAATTTTGTCCCCCGCAAACGCAACAGTTTCTTGCCTTTGAGCATTTCTAAAAAAAGAGGAATTTAAAACGCAATTTTACGCGGTTTACATGCATTTTAACTCCCACTTAATTTAACATTTCAAGGACCCTTTCGGGGCGGTGATTTATTTCTGCATCATTTAAAATGGTCAACAATAGTATCCATACATAACAGCATAAAGTTTGGTATGTTCGGAATGATTTCTCTATTTGAAATTTGAGTAAATGAAGTTAACATTCAAGTGGAGAAATCATAGTGAAAGAATATGGGAAAGAGGATCACAGAAGCAACATTATTGACAATTTCACGTCGAACCTCATTCACCATCCGTATAAGTTATTTACCTCGCAAACGTACTACCCGAAAAGATTTTCATCGGAAAAAAACTGACTTTACCTTAATAGTTGAGGCTAGGAAGGACATCATTTTTAACTTTCCGAGGGTCAGATGATGCAAGATATCATTTCGTATCAACTGTTTCTAACTTTTGCGGGTCTGTGAATTAAAACTAAATGTCGGACAATGAAACTGAGTACTTTTATCAGTTATGGTTATGGTACTTTTAGGTAATGCTTCGCCAAAAACAGCTTATGTGCTTTTAGTTTTGAAATTTGCTTATTCCTGTGGTAAAATGAGTTTAAACAAAGGGCAACGTTATGTCAAAACAACTCCTTGAGATCAAAACAAATTTGACACGGTTTAATAAAGTGGGTACCGATCTCGAAAGAACATAAAAAGCGAAACTCGACAGAAGGAAGACTGAAAATAACCTAAAAGTAAATCTTACCTATTTTCACAATTTTACCAAAGACATTTTCAGGACTATGCGCGGAACAATTCCATCTTCGGTGTTTAAACTGGTATTGGCACTGGCTGATAGAGAACTTAGCTCCGAGCCCAATGTATGGAACCAGTTCTGGGTACCTTCGACAGAGTCGCTGTTGCTTCGGCGTAACAGGTTTGACTCCGTTTGCTGGCGAAAGCTGGAAATTATAGTTATCTGGCGGCTTTGACGAACCACTTACACCGAGATTCCTAAAATGGAAGAAGGGCAATCGTCAGGTTAGTTTTACGTTCATGAACGTTATGATAACAAAATTTGTTATGAACAGGAAGTATCTATTGACTATGGCTTACCACCAAGCGCCGTTGCCTTCAGCGAGTACATTAAGACTTGTTAAACCAAACAGTACGATCATGTAAAGAGCTTTGAACATGTTCATCTCCGACTTCTAACAACCTTGTTCACTTGTGTGTATAGAGCGTTGTAATGACCTGAAGAATCTTAATTTGCCTTCATAAATCGGCTGGCATGTGCTTATTGCCGTCACAAAAAAACAATGGATTAGCCAGCAACATTGACAAGGACCACTAAAAACTATCAGGTTTGTTTGCAGTCTGCATGTCTGCATACATTTAAGCGCTCAACAATAACGGGAGCACGGTATATCTGGGAGTTTCTAATTAGTTCAAATCCTCGGCTGGCATAACTCGGCCAGGCTGTTCCCGCCCACACAGAGAGTCGGCAAAATTATTACTTCAAGTTTAATCCGTAAAACAGAGGACAATAAATGAAAAAGCTAGAGGGTAAATATGCCATGAAAATATGTACTCATTACTTAAAAGAACTGTCTTATAGCCGGTTCACTTATTGAACATTTACTTTCCATTTTTAGTCTGAAATTGGGAGTTTTGTGCCGTGACCACAATTTGAGAAGTTTAACCCGGTGTTTTACTATTCTCTTTGATAGCCCTCCTTTTAATTAATTTGGTCTCCTTTGAAGGACTTGTTGACAATGAGGAAATTACGTGACTTTGTGAACGGAGATTTTTACCACTTCCTTGCTATAGATTGTGAAGGAAAAAGCACTTCTATCGGTGTTAGATAGCCCAATATTTAACGATTTTCTTTTCACTTTGCTTTTCAAGAGGCGCACACACTAGCCAGTTATTTAAGTAATACCCACTTCACATTCGAGGGAGGTAATTTGTACGATTCTATCTTCGCCAAGACCCTTTCAAAGCTTTAAATTAAGACACAGCGAAAAAAGCAATTTACAGTCAATAGAGTCATACAAATTAGGTGATTAAAACTTGAATAGGAATTTGAAAGAAATTACTTGTGTCACTGCTCCTCAATAGGCTCAACAGGGACCGCCACTTCTCGTAAATTTTTCAGTCAATTAACTCTCCTCGGAAACGGCTTTTCAACGTGGTTTGCAAAACGTTGCGCCCTTCTAGAATGCACGTCATGAAAAAGCTTTCCCCCTCTAAATTTAGACCTTTTGCGATCCAGAAAAGAGTAGCATATTGACTCCTTTATTTCCCAAAGATTTGCCGAAGGTGTTCTTCTGTTTGTTTTGGGTTTCGCTTTGTTGTTATAACGTTCAAACGATAAAGCTGAAAACCTAAAGATGGCTTAATCTCACCAATAAAACTCATAGCTGTTTCACAAGGATTAAAATTAATAAGTATAGACTTGAATAACATCACTTTTCACTGTACTGTAGAATTTGTGTGTAATTAAATCAGCGCTGGAAAGCATCCACGTTTTCCTGTCCTCGTAAAAAACTATCCCATTAAATTGCAAGAATTCTTGGACATTTTTATGAAACAGGTTCAAGAAGACTGAGTTACTCAGAAATAATCTTTTTCAATAACTTGAAGCTCTATCGGAAGGGATGGAAATAAAACAAGCATTTTGTTTTTACTCCGCACGAACTTTATTCCAATTCACGCGGCGTAGCATACCAACCGATCGCGACGTTCCTTCGAACTGATTCATATGGCGCAAGCGGCCAAACGTAACACACAAATAATTCGAGAGAGAAAATACAACAAACGGAATAACAATAAGACACGTATCTTTTATTACGACACAATAACCAGCCCCTAGAGGCAACGTTTCTATTCATTGTGGGGTCGAAATAATTAAACTATACAATAAGCTTTTGTGTTGTCTAGAAGTTGTGGTATCCCTTCTTTTGGCCGCTCTGTTCAAAGGGATTTTCGACAGTTTGCGCTCTTTGAAAGAAAAACAAGGAAAGACGAGAGGTGCTTTTCCGACTAAGACGCAGTTCGACTTCTCGGTGTTTGTTTCTTCGTTTATTACTTGTTTGTTCTAATGATCACGGGATATTTGGTGCCAAACGTAACGGATTCAGCTGTTTTTATTAGAATGTATAGGCCTTCGTTGTTTCCGCTTCGGCTTAACAACTAATTGCCGGCAAGCTTGTTTAACCGACAGCATTTTGTCATTATTACGCTACGTAAGAGAGGTAAACAGGCGAAGAGGCCACTGAGAATGGGTATTGATTCATCAACGAATTGCGGCAATCTTTGCCGGATTTGTCCGTGGATTCTCGCGCACACCCCTTGCAAAAGGGGTGCATACATGCAAGTTCATGTACTGGAAAGAAAACAGTGGGCGAGGAGCGAGAATGACAAATTTGGCGCTCACCCTTTCCGCCGTTAACCGACGACCGATCTTTCTCCTGGGCTCAGTGTTAGCTTCATTGGGTCTCATGGCATGTCGATGTACGGTGTCAAATCAAACCAAAAAAGAAATCATTTTAACCCAGTGGCTTCCTAAACTGATAACTTTCCCTTTCTATATAGTTGAAACAGAGAGCTGAAATAGCAACGTTAGCTGGATGAAACTGGATCGAGCAAAAACAACAACAATGAGAAGAGATTGGGACAAAGACCCCTCCCCAGCCTTCCGCCTCCCCTTATTTCCTTATAAATGGCTTCTTTGAGGTCATGAGTTACGCAAAAGCCGCCGGTAGTAAGCATGAAAACTGCTTGAGTCTGAACTTTGCTTATAAAGAATGACATGATAGAGGGGGGGGGGGGGGGGGGGGGGTAAAAAATTGCCCGATTCACATCAACAAAACATGCTTAATTAAACCAGCTTTAACAAAGCGAAAATTGGTAACGGAAAGCGGAGCTATTGGCTTTGACATAGGATTCAAGTAAATTCAGTTAACTTATACTTTCATTTGTGCTAAATCTGTAGTCAATGACTCCGAAAGCAGATTTTATGAAGGAAACAACTTTAAACTGTGTTTAACTAAACAGCTTTTAAACGTGTTTAAGCCTTGGTGTGAATGGGACATAAGACTATGTGCATATATTTGACAATTATTCCGCGAGCACGCGCTGGATATAACATGATAGATTACGCGCCTCGTTGGCTGTAATCATCTCATATCCAACAAGCGCGACTGGAATAATTGTTTTAATAAAAATCATCAAGAAATATTGCTAGGTGTTCCTGATTTTGCTTTGCAAGAACAACTAGAAGACAAATTTTAAATGGTCGCTATAATTCTTAGGCATGGTATAATGGCTCATCAGTACCATGGCCGCTAAGCCAATCAAATCCATGGAATTGTATTATACAATGATCAAGTTTTTTTATAAATAATGTTATAAACCGTTAAAAATACTATGTCGTGTACGCTACTAGTTAACCATTTCTTATGTTCACGTTCAACCGTTACTCTTCTTTCATTAACAATAACAATAAGTCGGTATTATCGTTTGTCTCACGATGTAGTCACGTTGTGATGTAAATCGCGACTTTTCGACTGCTTACTGGTAGTCTTCATCAGGCGATGAGGTCGACTGGTTACGCGGCACCATTTATATCGAGATGGTTGGTTGTGATTGGTGCATTTCGATCCTCATTGTTCCGGCGAGAAGTTGCTCCCTCTGCGGGCAGTCGTTGTACCACTCTCTTGTTGTGTTTCTTGATCGTAAGGGCATCCACGCTTCGGGAATTTTAATTCCGTTGTTCCTGTTGATGTTATTAGGGTGAAGTCTTATGTGGATAGCTTCCTTGACCCTACGAGAGTACCAGTGCAGTGAGAGTCTTGATTAATACACTTTACCTCGTTCCAAAGCGGATAATGGCCGGTCTCGTGGGCGTGCTCAGACAACGGCGGAGGTCTGAGTACGGGCAAGTCGTATATCCCTGTCATGCTCTTTGATTCTCTCATGCATAGATCTCCCTGTTTCGCAATTCCCCGATGTAGACTTGACCACATTCACAGGGAATCCTGTAAACCACGCCATCTTGTTTAGCCGGATCGACGGTGTGCCTAGGTCGCACCAAATGTGACCTAAGTGTCGTTTCAGATTTGAAGACAGTGCGAATGCCTTGTTGTTCTAGGCAGCGGCGAAGAGACTCCGATACTCCCTTTACCAAGGGTAAAACGGCGGTGGATTTGAACTCTGCCACGGGCTCTTTCCTTCTTTCATTGTAGCTCTGGCCCCGGTGAAGAATTGCGAAGACTAGTTGTACTAGTTGAACTGATATTGGCTCAAGTAAAATTTCCCTTTGCCGTAGAGTCAACCCTGCAATCACTTTCGTTTATTTTCTCAGACAGTCATAAGTCTTTCTAGCACCATTCGGCGATGCACAGAACGCATGCGCACTACAAAAGGTGGTCATGGTTGGCGACCGCTTGGCTATGTATTGCAAGCAAATACAGTGGAACCCCGATTTTACGATCGTCGATCTAACGATATTCCCGATTTAAAGATCATCATTCTGTGTCCCGACAAAAGTTATTTATAAAACCGGAGTTCGTTTACAACGATATCCCGATTTAACGATATGATTTTGCTGTCCCCTTGCCGTATCGTTCCACTGTGGACTTGGTTTTATCACCTGTGCTGACAGAATAAATTGACTACCGCAATACGCGGTAAATAAATAAACTAATTAATAAATAACCTTTGTTTACCCTCGGCAGTGTTTATAGCGCCAGTGCTACTGGGGCCGAGCATTAACGTCACAAAGAAATAATTTAAATTGAAAATAACATGGTTTAAAATCCCAACTGGCAGGAGGCAGATCAGCTGGCCGAGGAGTTGAACTTGGGGCTACCGAGAAACAACTCCATCCAGTGGTCAGAGCGAGACTTGAATCCGGATCCTCAGGATTTCAAGTCCGGCACCCTAACCACTCGACCACGCTGCCTCCACGCGGTGGGATGGAGGGGGGTGGGGTACTTCCTATAATGGTCTATAAAGGGAGGCACTCGCCCGTAAGTGGTACCTTTTCCAGGCTGCATGGAGGTGTATAAAAGGGTAGGGATTTCACAAGGTGAAGTATAATACAGTTGCACCGGAAACCGATCGATATAAATTGAAGTGAATGTGTTTGTTCTTCTCTCTAGAAATCACAATATATTTTCTTCTTGGGGTTCTAAGTTCTAAGGGCAATTTCATGTTTAAACGAAGTGTATTGACAAACATTTTGTGCAATTTGACAAAAACACAGATCCCGGGCTTGCTTATCTTTAAAACAAAAGATATTTCAGTTATTCTAGCCTTTGTTGTTTATTCTTTCAAGCTCGTCACCTCCGCCGTTAGGATCAGTCTGCCGTCATTATTAATTATTTTGGTATTTTGCTTAGTTGCCTCGTTGCCTTGTGTATGTCACGTATAAATCAGAAGACAGCGAGAAGATACAAAAGGAATGGAAAATAAATCCAAGTGTTGCATTTATTAATCGCCGTCTGCGCCGTGCGAAGCATGCATATAAAATTAAGTTGATTTACCTGTGTACGTTGCGATTTTGCAGCTAATTTCTGAAGGAGATCAGGGAATCGTCCGACCATTGACATTTCGCTTTGGCATGATTCTAGCGGCTCATATTCTAATGAGTGGTATTAATTGTTAAATTATTAAACATATTTAATATAAACTACCAAATATGAGGCGCGTACTTTATTATGTTTATACTCTCAATTCAAACGAATGTGTTCCCTCTCAAAATCGTGTCCTAAACGCTGCCAACACAATAAATCGAGGTAAGCCAGTTTATTTGTTTTTACTTTCATTCTTTTAGCAGCTTGATGGTACAAGACTAACAAACTTAACTTTACAATTTCGTTTTCTTTTCGCATAGTCAGAGTGTGTTTATACAGACGCGTACCAAATAATGCCCGAAGATGTCGAGTCCTTCCTAATTCGAGACTATGAGGTAAGGTTAATATGAGTTTTGGTGTTATCAGCAGAGTTGATAAGGTAATTTGACGGCCACCTATTCGCTCTGACGGAGGGCTAACGCTAACGCTCGAAACGTCAGCGCCCGAATCTCTTTTTACGGTTGCCCAATTACCTTATCGTTTCTGCTGATAAGACCAAACATTCGTAATATGGGTTTTCTCGAGTCTCTCGGAGACCAAGAGAATTCCACGTGGTAACAGGAAGCCTTCCGCCAGGTTCATGTAGATAGAATTCAAGTTGTTGAGTCTGAATTTCCGAATGTGCTTTGGCCTATGTAGGACAAATCACTCTGGCCAGGATGACAGATCTGTGATAATCGTAAATGACAGTGCGTAATCAGTGAGCAATCAGCTGATTTAATATTACAACCACCGACCGTCAACGAACAATGGACGATGAATCCACTGAAAATCTTCAGTGGAATCAATAGTCATGGATATCGTCGCTGTCATTGGTGTATAGATTTTATTGGTTACCAATCGATTACTCATCAACCATCATGCTGAGCAACTGTTATGACCAGGGTTATGACTAATTTTGGTGTACAGTACTTCTTCATTTTCGAGAGTGTGCAGTTTCTGCCCCGGGGAGGGGTGGGGGTGCTCCCCTATGTAAGATATAGAGGTATGCGCGGGCCAAAGAGTTTGGTTTTTCAGTCGTTTTGGTCTGAGATAGGGTATAGATTTTAACTATTTTGGTCTGGAAGTTTGAACACGGGTACGGGATTCTAGAAACTAGGTCTGAAAATGGGTATGAAGATAAGAGGCCAGATCTGAAAAAGGGGACAGAAAAATGTTATATTTTGGTCTGAAATAGGGTCAGGCTTTAGAGAACTTAGGCTGAAGTGTGAGTTTAACTGTTATGTGAACTTATGAAAATTCCTACTGAGCGCCGCTCAGTAGCAAATTTCATAAGTTCACATAACAGTTAAACGGTTAGCCCTAGTGAGAAAATAGGAGTGAGGCAAAGAAAAAAACCTTTGACCTAGGCGGGAATCGAACCAACGCTCTCCGGATTTGATCGTTTCTTTTTCGTTTAGTCCCCGAGGAAGGTTTGTTTTGCAAACCGAAATATCGGGCAAAGAATTGTTTTTAAAACAAATATATTTCAGTTATTCTAGCCTTTGTTGTTTATTCTATCAAGCTCGTCATCTCCGCCGTTGGGATCAGTCTGCCCTCAGTATTTTGTATTTGAAATAATTTGCTGATCCAGGTGTACAAGTGATCCGGCACCACTCATCGGTTTGTCGCTGTGGAATTGCAGATTTTATTGTATTTAATCCCGAATCCCAGTCTTGGTGTTACATATATTTCAGTCAGAAGTCGGTTAAAAAGAAGTATACTTAAAAATCCCTACTTTGTGTTTCAGTATATAACTAAATTTCCTTATATTTTTCGCGAACTATGTCTATTTGGGGGGGGGGGGGGGGGGGTGAGGGTTATTACGTGATGTCTGACGTAGATTTTTTGTATTGCCCCTTAGATTTCCGGCAAACTAACTGGCCGGACAGAAACGGCAGAAACGTGATTGGATATCAATACCGTGAAGCAAAAACTTAGGATCACAACTTAGTGTCCAGGTAAATTAGCCCTTAGATGTCCGACAGACTCACTCGCCACTTAATCCACGTAGCCTGCAGAACGCGCGTAATATTTCAGGCGAGAGCGGGGCGCGTAGCCTACGTAGGCAAGGGGCGCGAGTCACGTGTGACGGGAGGGGCGCATCACACGCGCTCTGCGGTTGCTTGAAAAACGCAAAAACAAAAAAAAAAGAGTGACGCCTGTTCTGCAGGCTAAATCCACGCACAGCAGAAACGTGAGCGAGTAAATAAAAAATAAGCGAGAGTAATGGGCACTGTGCCAGGGGATTTGGGAGGAAAAATGGTTCGTGCCTTCTTCCCGGTTTTTATACATCTAGTGGATCGGACGTAGCTTCGTTATAGTTAGCGAGAAGGGATGTTTAGAGGTGATTTTAACTTATTCACCTTCCACGCAAAACTCCTACGATTTAATTACACTGAAGAAATAACAATTTTCCTGTACGAGTTTCAGCCAATACTACTTACAAAGTAGGAAATTCTAACCAAATTTCTTTTGTGCTCCTTTACCGCAAACTAAAACTCATTCTACGTTCCAATTGCACAAACCGCAATTTACGTCACAAAGATAATAGGAGGGCTCGAATATTTCTGATATTGAGTCCATACACCCCCATCAAGATGACACAAAGCAGCTTGGCAAGGATAGGAATTCTTTGTCGTTTGTTTGCAAGCTAACCTCAGCGATAAGCTGCTTAAATTTTAATACTATGATTATATTACCCCATGAGTGGTGCTGAGTAAACACCATGAGCTTATCTCTTACATTAGTCAAAATTAGTCAAGAAAATACCTGCCTTCGCGTAATTCGCAGTCGTTTGATAGGGAAGCAGGTAGGAGCATTCTTGCTACTTTGGATGGTGTGCTAGTCTCTGTAAAGCATTTTCTTGTACTCGTCCTTACACCAGCTGGAGAAACTGAAGAATTTCCGTAGACTATCCTGTCCGAGGAGGCTTGTAAAACGTTTTTCCACTTCTGTTTAATTTAAATGACAATGAAAAAGAATATCTTCAATTTTATTTCAATACTTTAAAATATCGTAGAAGATTACCTCCATTAAGGGATTGAGACAGTACTTACCTTGCCAAGACGTTAATGTGGTATCCGGATAATGAGACATTTGCCTCAAATGGGAGTTAACGTTTCCTTTCAAAAAACATTTGTTGGCCTCTTGTGGAGCCAAATCAAATATTTATTACTTCAAGGTAAGAAGAAGCGCCTTCGAATGCGTGCGGAAAAGACATCCCGGTGCACATGGTTCACTGCCCAGAGTGCCATGAGTTTCGGAGGTAGCACAAATTAGCATTTGTACTTTCAGTTGGTTCCACTGTATTTTCTACAATGCCGGCCTCTTTACCCGCCTCTCCCCCCCCCTCTAACTCTAACTTGTGTTACTGTACACACGGCTATTCTATAAAGCAGTAGTCATTTACTGATGTAAATTCTTTGGTTAAAAGAACATTCATTCATCGGTTCTAACGTTTGAGGCTGTGGAGAACATCTTAAAGTGTGGCCATTCAAATGAAAGCTACTGAGCAGTACTTTCCTGTGGTGTTGGTTATTATGCTGTACAAGCTGGTTCTAACTTTTGAGTCTGTGAATGAAATCCTTAAGTGTGGCCATTCAAATGAAAGCTAGTAAGTAGTACTTTCCTGTGGTACTGTTTATTATGGTGTACAAGGCGGTTTCAACTTTTGAGTCTGTCAATGCAATCCTGAAGTGTGGCCATTCAAATGAAAGCTAATAAGTAGTACTTTCCTGTGGTACTGTTTATTATGCTGTACGGGGTGATTCTAACTTTTGAGTCTGTCGAGGAAATCCTGAAGTGTGACCATTCAAATGAAAGCTGCTAAGCAGTACTTTCCTGTGGTGTTGTTTATTGTGCTGTACAAGGTGATTCTAACTTTTGAGTCTGTCGATGAAATCCTGAAGTGTGGCCATTCAAATGAATTCAAAGCTATGTTGTGCCAGTTGGTTCTGGACCATTCAAATAAAATCAATTCAGAAACTATTGGCAAGTTGTTCTAACTTGGTTTTGATTCTGCTGATTCATATCTTAAAATGCCATTTGAGAAAGTTAGCCAAGTTTACGACCGCATCAAACTAAAACAGCGCACTCTGTTATGAGGATCATGACCTGCTTCAGTTTGTTGTTTGTTTGTTTGTTTGTTTTTTGCCTAGTAAGATGTTCCGGCAGGCTATATATATACTAATAGTAATCATGGCTTATTAAGTGTGTTAGAGTTTAGCAGTATACAGTAGGATGTGTCTATTTTTTGTAATCTATATACAACTTTTTAGCTACACCAAAACTTAAAAAAAAAAAAGTTGAATAACAGTTTAACAACAGCTATTGTTTGTGTTAAAAGCAAACTATTATCAGTGAACGCAACTTGAGGTATTTGAAAACAAGCAAGATAAAACTAATATTGTTGAGTTACCAAAGCTCTCAATCCGTGGATTTTGTTTGTCGTTGGAACGATAAAAACGGGGGAGTTTTTGTTGACACTCAACTTAATTTTTTTGGTTCCGCAACAGCTCAGCCAGCGAGTTTTGGGAATGGCTTCGTTTCAATTTTTACCACAAAAGGTCAGTTGGCTTAACCACCGAGCTCCTTGGCTTGGATTTTTTCAGTTGTTTGACCACAACGGGTCAAATTTGTTTGGCTCAATGACCAGCGAGCAAGGCTCACTTCTTGTTCACTTCTTCTTGCGGTCACAATTAATTGTGACCGAAACAGATCAGTTTGCTCAAATATAGCCGCTAGCTGTTCAGCACAATCGCAGATCCTGAGAAAACGCAAAGTGTTCGGTGTATTCTACAGAACCCAGAAACAACACACATTCCCTTCAGGCTTTGGTAAATCGTACATAGAAACTGTCCACATGCATTGCTAATTGTCTGCAAATTGAAGGAAAAAAGCATTTACTTACCAACAAATGACGAGACCGTACAGGTACCAACAAATGAAAAAACCGTACAGATCGAGTCACGATCACATTCTAAAATAAATCCTTTATTCAAGATGGCGCCGAAATGGTACCCGCCAGCCCACTGAGCCAACCCTACGCAAAAAATCCGGACCGTTCTCCCGTTGGTTACACTGGACACGCAAGAAGTCACAGGACTCCCAACAGATTAGGTTGAGTTCTCCAAACGTCGAACAGAATAACAATGTTTTATGAAACTATTGAAAAACTCAAAAACTTTAAGGAAAAAAACCTGCTTTACGTTTTCGCCTATTCAGCCATCTTTACGGTGGTATTAAAGCAAGTGAAAAATGATTGAAAGCAACAATTAATGTTTTCCACTATAATAATAATAATAATAATAATAATAATAATAATAATAATAATAATCTTTATTTGTGCTTTTTTCAATGTACATAGTGGATCCTTACAATCTTGTAGAGGTAATATATAGAATTTAATTAATCTATAGATTAGAGTATACTTTTCTCGTCACTTTCAAAATAGCCTGTACCTTTAAAAACTGAGTCAAAGATCAGTACAGCGCTATGCTGAAACAGAAACTGTACAGAAGCTATGGGCGCTTTCCTTTCTGTTGGAAATCCCGGAAACTTTTCGTTTCAAATGGAAAGGCTTTTTTCTGTTCGTTCCAAAATTGCAATCGCATTGGTAGATAAAAAAAAAAAAAACACTCACGTGATGGCGCAAGAAGACAACATTTGCATTTCAAAGACTTCAAAAGGTTGAACCGAAAAGTTTGGAAAAATGGAAAGCGCCTCAGGATACAATTACTTAGTGTTGGTAATCGAATGAAAGCCGGCTCAGAAAACGGTACCATTTAATCAAATTTTTTTGCAGATTAGCATTAATCTTCTGAAAGCCATTGCTCAACTTAATCATGTCTTACAAATTATATGAATTGAGGTTATTTTTCCGAGGGGCAGTGTCAGCTATTTTTAGTGTCACTTTGAATACCCAAAAATATATATATATATATTGGTATCTATAGAAACGTCAAAACATTGGTGCAGTTTTGTTAACAATAACTCTACTAGTGCACAGAAAACTAGCATTAATTATCTTTGGTTGCGGATGGCTAGGACACAAATTAATTATATTTTTTTTTTTCAAGTCCTTTCTGTGGTTTTTGTAGAAATCACTAAAAAAAATACTAATTATAGTTTGTCCTTCCTCCTTCCTTTTTCTCCTGGTCCTCTAAGAGCAATTTCATATTAAAGAAAAGGTTCTTGGTCAAATGTTTGCGTAGGTTTGACCGAAATACAGCCAAATCTCTGTGACAGTACCCCTTTCAACCCAATGGGGCTGGCCCAGTAGTGAGAGCACACCCCCGCCTACTCCCGCCACCAATGTGGGCTGAGTTTGTTGTTGGTTCTCGTCCCTGCTCAGGGAGGTTTTTCTCCGGGTACTCCGGTTTTTCCCTCTCCTAAAAAACCAACATTTCCAGATTCCAATTGGATCCACAAAAATCCAAGAATCACAGGTTTGTCAGTTGTAACTGGAGTGTTAATTGGTCGATTTATACTTTTTTGTTTGTTTATTTCTTGTCAACACGCGCAATCTCTGCACATTTCTCGACGTATTTCTCCTGGTGCGAGTTGAAAGAATTTCCATTTCAGTTTTGCTGATCATTTCCTTTATTCTCATAACCCGTATATTTTATTGTAGGGAGAAATTAGACATTGATCACTATTGAGGATTAAATAATAACAATAATAGTGTACAATTTATATAACACCTTTTCTGAAGGCATTTAAAAGCGTTTTACGTAAAATCTTAAAAACTATCAAAATATCTAAAACTAAAATCATCAGTCAAACACTACAAAACTACAAACAACCTCTCACTCGCATAAAAATAAGTGTCCAATGAAACGCTTTTTTAAAAAGATACGCCTTTTAAGTCTCTTCTTGAAAACATCCACTGAAGGGCCAGATTACCGTATACCTTCAGAGGTGTCTCGCGTCCAATCGATGTAGCGCATCCAGTTTAAACTGTAGATACCTAAACCCCTATATCAAATTAAATCTTATAGAGCGGGATATCAAACTATAACAAGAATTTTGAAATAAAATGAATTGTCGCATTTTTCACGACCTCTAAATGCAAGCGTCTGAATCATCTTTTGAAAGCTACAAGTCAAAGCGAATTTTGTTTTTCGCTAATTTAATTTGCTCCTCAGTTTCCGGACCGAAAGCTCTAAACTGAAAACGTTGCTGCGTTTTGCCATATTCAATCGCAGTGGAACGTTACAGAACATTTTCGAAATAGGATAAAATAAATGTGGAGTGATCGTACAAAAATCGCTCTCGGAGATAAATATTTCGAAAGAAAAAATTCGGAGACATATTTTTGTGGTTTATATGTTAAACTAGCTACTGTCCAAATTTGAAAGCAAACGAACAAATTCCCTTTGAGTTTTAGCCCTTTAAAGTGTTTCCTCCAAATGAAAAAATTGGTACGAGAAACCAGTGCTAAAAATTCGGCAATTCCTTTTATTTCGAAATTCTTGGTATAGTTTGATAGCCAGCTCTATAAGCTTGAATTTTATATAAGAGTTCGGGTATCAACAGTTTAAACCGGACGCGCTATATAGATCGCTTGGACGCGAGACACTTCTAAAGGTATACGGTAACCTTAATATCAAAAGGCAGGGAGTACGAAAGCTTTGGTGCGCAAAAAGAAAAGGATCTATATGCGTATGATTTAAGGTTACTAGATTTAAATCAGGGCGACTTCACCATCAGTTTTGAAGGAGATCGCAAACCACGTTCTGGAGAGTAGGGCTCTGGGTCAAAGGATTAATCCAGTTGACTCCGTTCCAACTTGAACTATAACTGAACAGTGAAAGCGCTCTTGAACCAAGGAAAGCTGCACCGTTTCTCATGGAACGGTGTCAATCGGCTTTCATTTTGCTGCCTATTATTCTTAATGAAGATAATAGTAAATCTGTAGACAAGTAAAGTGGCGAGGGCCACATAGGTTAAGGGGCTTGGAATCCAACAATTTGTTTACTCAAACTGAGGGGTTTAGTAAAACCCCTAACAGAAAAAGTTACAGGAAAATAAATAAGAACGACTATAAAATGAATAAAAGGCGAAAAAGACAAACGAAGCCAAACTGGACGACTGAAAAACACTTACCAATTTCTGGATTTAGGTGGGCGAGTGATAAAATAAAAATGTAGTAGATGTCATATGCTGATTTTACATATGGTGCGAAAATTGTTCAGGGTGGAATGAGTGCTGGATGCAATTAACACCGAAAGTGAAACGGAAAATAAGGACTAAAACGTAAAGTGTTAATTAACAAAACCCGCAACAACGAGATCACAAATTACAAGTATTCTGTTTCATTGCATTTGGGTTTATTGTTATAACTATATACAAAGTATCTATAGTGTACTATTCGTTTCGTATATTACAACAGAAACACGTCTAAGCTTCTCAAATGGAAGACTATCGGCATTGTTCCGCCTATACACTAACGTTACAAATAAAATTAAAACATTTCAAATAATAATGGATAGAAATATATACATATCTCAAAGAGACGATATGGTAAGTGAACTTTATACCTTATATATAACTCGGTACTGAAAGTGTCACCTTTCGGGTGAGCGTTGTCTCGAGAAGGACCTGAGAGCCTTTTAGATCAGTTCAACGAGACAGTTTGTCGGTAACTCAACTTTATGAAAGTTTTGTCAATTATTGGTTTTCATCAATATGATAAAGTGATTTTGTTTACAAGCGACAAGATCCAAAACCAGATGAGTTGATCGGAAGGTAAAAAGAAACAAGTACAGCAATTTCTGGTTCTGTAGTACTTCTCAGAACAAAGCTATGGAGAAAACAGTTTTCAGAAAAATACGAACTTAGTATGTGTGCTAGTAGTGTCCTTCTTTGGAGCACCAACGAGGTAACCACAAACATCAGTACAGGAAATAGGGCAAATAATGAACTGCATATTTGAACCAATTAGATTTTACATTATTATCGTAATTAAAAATGAAAAAGTAACCTAAAACGTTGTTCTCCTGACGGCAGTGCTTTATTTCTATATCGACATGAATTGTTTCTCGAACATTTGTCGCCCACATGTGTTGAATATGCTAAGAGTGCAACTTCGTTTTTGGTGACCCAGTTTAAGTGACATCACATGAAGACACTTTCCGATCGTAGAGCAAGGCCCTTCGATATAACATGTGGTGATAATATTTGTTTTGTCCTTGAATACAATCCTGAAGTGTGATGTTTTCGAAACAAATGCTGTTTTTCACGCAGTATTCTTTTGTTATAACTTTGCTAATAGGGGATTATGTAACCAGTCAAATAACAGTCGAGCGATGAGCTGTACTTGTTTAGTTTACTTTCTTTCTTTTTTTCTTTTCCCTGTACTTTCTGTTGCGTTTCTAAGTACGAGAAAGTGCGTAAAGGCTTACTTTACTCTAAAGAGACAAAACGTTAATCGAAAGGTATTTTGGATTGAGGGACGATTTGTTGTCAAAGGAACTTCAACAATGTGTTTAGTCATTAAAGGAAAATATTAAAAATTACGCTAAACAAAAGTTTCCCAATTTGTTGCCCCACATAAGTAATATAATTACTTACTCTCTCAGCTGGACATGAAAAGAGTTTATCATGTCTATCATCCGGATAAATACTGAATAAACGGAGATTTATAAGAACACACCCATTAATTTTTTTTTTGCTCCCTGCAATGACATCAAGTTCAATAATTGTAATTGTTATAATTTAATTAAACGTTCCCAGCACATCTAACCTATTTAGCAGGAGGGACCTTTGCATGCCTTTGGATTTCATCCCTCAACAAGAGTAAATAAACGATGTTTGAATCTATGAAAACTATTTTAATAATGTCTGCCTCCCGAGTTCACTAGACTTTTCATTTTGGATGCTCTCCAGGCGCTCAAGTCGCAATTTTAAAATTTCGATATCAGCTCGTTTGATGTGACCGGCCATTACATAAACTCAGTTTCCGGATCAAAACTGGTACTTCTTACATTTGCTAAGCCTTCCGATCGCTTTAAGCTCTCTTACGGCATTAATCACTTGAGCAAACAACTATGCACCAAATTAGACCGTTTAAAATGTTTTGAGTGTAACTTGAGGAGATGTGGAGCATCGTCACGCACACTCAGTATTTGTTAGAACATACTTTCAAAAGGTCAAATTGTTTGCACGACACTCGTATACGAAACACGAATCCCTGCTGTTAATTTCAATGTTCCTTATAAACGGCAGCAATTAAAACACCCCTTCTAACCTCATAGTGCTAATCAACTAAGAGCGGATTAAATTAAGAGTGCCTACTTTGATGAAACAGGTTCTCTTTGGACTGTCCTTCACTTTGCAGGTGGCATATGCTCTACTGTGGTAAAATTTCGACGAACTAAGCTCTCACACCGAAATCAAAATGCAGAAACGTCTAGTAAACGAACATCAGCATTGAACAACATTGCATGACTCGTCCGCAAGTGCAGATTTCATATCTCTTCCAGACACACTTTTCAAGTGTTTGACTTTTCAAGTGGTTGCAATTTAGTCATGCCGCGACCTCCAACAGATCTGTTTAGATTCCGTTAAAATTGAGTATTTTGAAAACATGTATTTCTCTGGGGTATCACCTGTCATAAGGAGTGGTTCTTGTTCAATTCTGAAGTTGACCGAACATAATTGAAACCATGCAGCCAGTCGAGAATTCATGGCATTGAACGTGGACGTCTTGTGCGAGGTTAAGAAAACCGCGCGGCGGGTTTACTCACAAGTGTGCACTTGGAGCTCTCGTTGGCACTTCTTGCAATTAACCGTACAGCACCACCTAAAACGACACTGACAATTTTCAGTGATAATCATCTTTCTCATGCGTGCGCCTCGGCCGCAGCAAAGCAGTTGACATCCGCCAACGCCCATACTGGTTTCGTTACACTGCCTGCCAACAGTTCCAAAAGAACCTAAAGAGGGGTCCGCTTTACAGAAGTTTGGAGAATCGGTAGTGTACACCAAATCTAGTTCAGTCGGGGGCTTTATTGTTTCTCCCTCTTTGATCAACCTATCGCCTTTGTTACTAATTATCACTTTAATCGCACCATCGAAACGCGCTTTTAAGCGATCACCCACATCTCTAAAGTGAGGCATCTTTTTCCAACACGTTTTTACAGAACAAGAACCCGAGAGACCATGACATTTACATTCTGTTTGCATGTAACGCTTCACTGCCTGGGAAAAGAACAAACAAAACAAAAAGCAGGTTAGTTCTCTGTCTATCTTTCGCGAGGTTAATCTAACTAGGTCATCTATGGCATGTTAGATTTTCATTCTATCACTCAAGGGATCTTTTTCACAAGTTGCATTTTCAAAACGCTATCACCTTCGGCAGCAGGGGCTTATTGTGTTTATAAAATGCGGCGCCCTTTGTGCAACGTCTTCGGAAAGCAAGCATTGTTCAGCACTGGAATGAATGATAGCAAACTGTATAAAGCGACCAGATTAGAGCTTGACTAAAAATGAAGCAAATATTTATTCTAGGAATTCGTTCATGTCAAGCTGTCATCCGCAGGGGCACTTGTCTTTCATTGTGTTCCACTTCTAAGATAAACTGTCAAAATTGAATTAACAACTCTGTCAATAAAGTTTACACTAGAAAATTAAATTCCTGTGAAGATTTAATGTGATGGTGCAAAGAACTGTTTTTTTAAAAAACTGAACCATTTAGACGTCAGGGGTTTTCTATTGCAGCGTTAAATAAAGGTTATTAGGTGCAAGATATGTTGTTGCACTGTTGTTATCTAAGTTCACCTTCGAGGTTCAAGAGCGAAAAGCCCTGGTTGTCGGCGCGTTTTGTTGAATACCGCCTAAGGTATCAAGAATTAAAGCTATACTGTTAACTCACTCTATTTGTGTGTAAACAAAGGCATGTGATACTACAAAAGGCATGCAAATATCGCCAATTCGGCGATTAGCGGAAGGCGTATGTGTAATTTATCCTTTCTTCGAAAGAAATTAACATCAAGATTCGACAGCTCAGATGTAATTGTTCTCCTGGCAGTATAGGTGACAAATCAAGGGACTTCACGCCATTTGCGTCCAAGCTATGCTTTGTACTCTCTACTGTTATGAGCTTTACCGTCTCCTCTGTGTAGCTTTCTTTCTGTCATGACACTAAGAGCAATTTGCTCCCGCCGGAAATCGAGGTGGTGGGCTTGCGCAAGCAAACACAGGCCTCTTCATCAACCTATGTTGTTATCAAAGCTTAATCCTTAATCAAAATGGCACGATGATCTTGAAATAAACGATATCGACACTTACAAGACAAACTGAAGCTAGTCCCTTAAGCCTCATACCGTGCTTTCCGCAATGCTACTCCGAATTACTGGCCTAAAGTGTTCCTCATTCTTGAAGTACCGTGGAATCGAAAAGAATACACGCATGGTTTTCTGACCTCGTTAATTCTAAACAAGCTTATTACTTAGCGGTAATTGTATGACAATTGTTTCACAGCCTTTACACAAAAGCGTCTGCTATGAACTGTGTGTGCGATATCTTCTCTGTCCGGACGATTAAGTTCGGTTGAATCCCTCGACATAGCTGCAATGCCAATATTCACGGCCGGAACGAAAGGAGCGATAAACTTCTTAGGGTCGCGTGTTTATTCAAAACCAAACGGACGGGGCTTGGACACAGAAAATAAACTGCGGAAAACCGCGGAAATGCTTAGCTTACCAGTCGCCCTGCCTCATTATTGTGCTCGATTATCATGGAGCGGCCATCCCTCGCTTGGTCTCCTTCCATCAGTTGCCTTGACATGGTGTAACCGTAGTGAATGTTTTCGCTACAGCCTCCCCACTCGAACTCGCCATTTTCTCCGATGGGAAAAGCCTCGCTGGGAAGATGGTTATCTGTTTCGGGAAAATCATTTCGCGGTTGCGTGGCCATAACGTTGTTGGTGTGGACTTGTGGTGACGGAGTGCTTTTGCGACAGCCACATTGCTGTAGTTCATGCATGCTGCATGCACGCGTGACAGAGAACGTAACTCCGGCCGATGTGATGGCATAGATAAAAGCTGTCTCTCTGTAGTCTGATGGGAAAAAAAATCACAGTACAAGCTTAAGATTAATTTTTTCAGTTACGTATGTGACTATGTGGGATCGCGTGGTGTTGACTCGTGCGATCAAGATACGCGCTACAGCACGGAATTAGCCAAGTACATCACTATGACCCGCGCCAGATCAAGACAGAGTTTGTTGCCATTTCACCATTTAATACTCACCGTATCGAAGAATTTTCTTGACCGAATTCTTGGTCGTTGAGCAATTCCATCGCCTGTTTCTAAACTGCCATTGACACTCTTCGACGGATGCTTTCATCCCTGCTAGCACAGTTGAAATCAGT
This sequence comes from Pavona decussata, assembly GCF_977016875.1. Lineage (NCBI taxonomy): Eukaryota > Metazoa > Cnidaria > Anthozoa > Scleractinia > Agariciidae > Pavona > Pavona decussata. The sequence continues at coordinate 1,744,296 of NW_028145452.1, forward strand.
TGAGGCTTTGATTTGCAGAAGTCCTCTTTTCTGTGGAAAAACGGCTGCGTTTTCTTACAGACGGCATTTGGGTCTTGTTGCAGTGACGTCTCGAGTGACCTGCATTGATGATTAAACGTAGAATGGTTTAGTAATCTATTAAGCCGAGTAGTATGAGGATTATTTAACCGCGGATTTCTTTAGTGGCATACTTTTTCGTACTTTGAAAAGTACTCACCACCATAAAGCAATAACATCGCTTGAATAAATAACAAATAAAAATACACTTGGTAAACGTAGCTTCATGGCTCACACTCAAAAGAGTCACTTATCAATGAACGAGAAGAATGGAGAATAAGTGCAGCGCGTAGAATTAATATGTTTTATAAACAGATGAGGGAATTCTCGACGCTGATTGGTTTCCGACACCACACGTCAATCTACCAATTTAATACTCTAATACTCATTTAAAAGTCATTCCAGCTAATCTCAGAGACATCAACACAGAAATGAAAAGAAATTATGTTAGGTCTTTCATCGAGTCATTTTGACTGGCGGGCTCGCAAAAGTCTGTATCAGAGTTATATACCGGATTAGATGCATCTTTGTTATTCGTCGCTTGTGACCAGTAGTGTGTCGCACCAGGTCATGATTAACTTAACTAATAAATCAAATGACTTTGCCTGTCTCAAAATTATAGCATTTGTCTGGTTCATCTTCTGAGCACAGTAAATCGGACCACAGACAAGATTCTTAATTTTGCATCTTAACTTGTAATCTTATCTTCACTAATGTGCCTGAGTCCTGAGCCAATTTGTTCCCTTAATTGGTTCTTTCAGATGTCATCGTTGGGTTTTGAGAAGGCAAACCTGAATGACCTTATCTACATTTGTTTTGATAGCATTTTAGAAGTCAAGGTATTAAATTTCTTTCCAGTTGTATTTATGATTAAATTCAGCTGTTTCTTATCACCTTTTTTATTGCAGCTTTTATTGAGGGGGAAGAGCAGTGACCCTCGAATTTAATTGCCAACATTTTCCCTTCGCGCTAATTTTAGTTTCCAGTAATTGCGTAGAAATCACAACTTCAAATAAAAGTGGAGATGTAGTAAAAATTTCGAGAAATACTGTGTACTTTATGTTAATGTATGACGTCCATAACCACGATTGATTATTTTAAACGGTTCAAATGGTCGACAGCTTTTATTTCAGGAATGTAAATATATACTTAAAGAGCTACCAACCATTAACCCCTTTTTCCGTTGAATTGTCAAGCCATTTTCTAGTTGTTGCTATTTTTTATGTTAAGTGATTCTGATGATTCTAACATTCGAGTCTTTGGATGATTAAGGCATTTACTGTTTTACTTTCTTGTGGTTCTATTTAATTAACGTTCGGTTACCTTGGCAGCAATTTCTAAAAAATATATATTTACAAATTTGTCGTTTCTGTGCAATACTGACGTAAAAGCGTAGAATGCCTGAAGTAGCTGGGTCATAGGTTTTTATAAACATTGGCTGCAGCGCAAGAACAGGAAATTTCAAAGTAAACAAGGCCACCAGCTATTTACACACGAACGAAGAACCTGTTAGCGATGGCATTAACAATGATGCAGGATGCTTGCACTATCTAAAAATAAAACGAACGATATGATTTGATTTAACATTCTTCAGTAAACGCATTTGAATTCTAGGATTTATGAATTGTTAATGAACAGACCGTCACTGGGCGGATGCCTCCCGTCCTCTCGATAACTGGTTGTCTTAGTCGAGCCTCTCCGTCTTCTGTTTGCTTTGGATATTGCTGGCCTTGAACTTTCGCTTTCGCCGACGAATTTTAGTTCCCTTTATAGTTTTTTAAGACAACTAGATTTTACTGTGCAAGTTTCAGCCACGGATCTTGACTGGGGCCGCTACCCAGGCCCTCCGGCTTTTTCTGACTTCAGCATACGGAGTTAGAAAACCTCGGGTCACGTCACATTATTGCGGGTTCTAAATTTTGAGTCTCAGTGTATCTCCTTTGCCTGCTACGTTTGTGTGTAAGCTTGCAAATGATTTTTTTTTGTCTATGTTTGAACCGAATCCGGGGACTCTTACAAGATGAACAAAGTGAGTGTTGTCTGGCATGCGCACTGCGCATAACTGTAACCTCAGTTGTCTTTCTTCCATACCATCGTCAATTTAATATAGTTGAATTTTTCGCCGAGTCATGACAATAAAATTCGCCGCATCCCTCAAGTTCTATTAGCCGTAAATTAATTACCCTTTCATTTATCACTTCTGCCCCCAGTGTATGAACCCTCTCAATTTCATGGTTACATTTTTCATATTTTTAGCACTTATACACCTTTTTCCTGACTTCCTGACATAACAGGCGCCTTAATTCGTGCGTTTTTACTCGTTTCTCTATATAATTTGATTAAGTGTACGTGTAGGAGTTCGATAATACAGCGCCCTCTGGGTCGGCTTCGAATACATCATTTGTAATAAACATTGAAAATCAAACATTTTCACACGTATTATCATATCTTTAGAAATTAAACCACCTTCAGTGCACAACATGAAAACCGCCTTATTAGAGAAGGTGTTGTTGCAAGCTTTCGTTTGGATTGGTCTAATCGTCATCTCAAAAATTGCATGCATTTAGCTTTGATTTTCTGGGCAAACGGCTCAGCCAAAAATGCTGTATTTCCAGCTGGTAAACAAAATTTTCTTTGTATCGCGTCCCGTGGTTGAACTGACGCAAGGAATGAACCCTGTTTAGCTTTTTATTCCAAACGTCACTATGGAACAAACAGTTCCTTTAATTGGTTTTTACAAAGGTCTTTTTTGTCTGACACGTGGACAACCCATGCAGAGTCTATAATTTTACTGTTTTACATTTTGAGAAAATCTGCGCGGAACTCATTGCTAATGCAAGTACTTTACCAGGAAAGTTGGAGATCAGAACTCAAGAGCCCTTTAGAGTCAATTTCAAAAGATGAATATTCTAATCCGCACGCTGACAATGTTCAATTTTCCTATGTGTTAAGTAGCTGCTAGACTGTCAGTGATCTTCTTCAAATGTGCCCGACATTCCCCGATAGAAGGTTTCTTGTATCGCACTTATCTTCTCCGGGCAAACTTGAAATACCTATCTTAAATTAAAGATACCAAAGAATCAGTTTACCGAACTTGTAATTAAAGGGCAACATGTATCAAATACGAGGCCAATGGCTGAATTATCATGCAAGAGCGTTATGTCGATGACTTACATAAGTTAGTTTCTTTTTTAAGTTGCTTCTTTAAAAATACCTTCTTCCATGCCAAAAGCCAGCTTTCTACGCTGATTCAGCCACATTCAGTGCGGGGACTTTTAATCACGTCCAGATCTTCCAGATGGGAGACTTCCAGGTTAAAGGCCACACACACTTCAATTCACTTAATAATGTGGTTTATCCCTTAAGGCAGCTTTCCTTAGTTCACAGTTGCGCCTCGATTCATTTGTTACTCTTTACTTCGGGTTAAAATTTTTCTTCCGATGACTTCTACATAAAGTCAAACAAAAAAGTTTTAACTTGATGTATTGGGTGCAATGTCAGAGTCGTTGAATCCTTTGAAGTATTTTTCTTTGAGGTCCCCAGGAGAGCTAACCAAAGATCAGTATCCATGGGTTATCGACGATTATCTCAACAGTTCCATCCAAAGTTTGAATTTGTGGGGATCAGTTGCAAAGAGGTTAAACGAGGGATTGTCTCACTAAAGAAAAAAAACAGTATCAATCCAACAGGTTTGGTATTTAAGCTGATTATAACAAATGAAAATGAACTGATAATTACACGTGTTAAATTCGGCAAGATCTTTGATGAAATGAGAACCCTGAGGAGGAGCCGGTCGGCCGCTACTCGAATCAGTCGAGTTTCTCTGAAGCGCCGGCTATCGTGATACCCTCCTCAGTCCTGCATGCAATGTAAGGTTCCTCTAAAAGGCTCACTCGTTTCAAAGCTGTTTTAAGAGTTTCTGAAAAGGATGGAATGAAAGCAGTTCCTTTATAATACCTCACTCTTCTAAAGTAGAGATTGCGTTTCATTTACGTACTTCGAAATCTATGCCTTAAAAAATGTGTAGCTTTATGTAGTATTTAAAGAGTAATTATCTATGAGTGGTTTCTATCCATCTACACAGGCGACCATGGATTTACACTTTGTTAATCAATTTGTAATCAGCATCACAGGTGTAAGAATTATTGTTCTTACAACGAGGTTGGTTATAAACTCTCAGTCTCCTTAGGTTGTTACAAGAAACTTGTTTAGATGGTGGTGGCGGTGGTGGTGGTGGGGGGAGGTGGGGGTGGAGGTAACATATGATCTCGAATAGCCTACATGTAGCCGTACCCCCCCCCCCCCCCCCCTTCCCCCTAAGATTAAACTGGGACTTTAGTTATATCACCGATAGTCCGATAATAATTTACCCACGGTAACTACATTTAAAAACAGACTGTCTTTTTTTTTTTTTTTTTTTTAATTTCAGGCCGTGTATTCAAGGAAACTCTAAACTTTATTAAAACTTCCTTTAAAGAACACATGAACTTTCCTCTTTTTTAGATACAGCAATCTCTGGTTCTGTTGTTCTTCCTTCGTCTTAGTTCTCCAGTAATTCTTTCGCCCAATTTCGATCCAGTCCCCTCTCGACCTTTATCCCCCTGCAAATCATCGCAGTCTTGTCGTGACATAATCGTGGATGTCAGTGCTACTTCTTTCTTGCCAAATTTCTTTACGCAGTCTTGCTTTACATTGCTGCATTTATATTCTCGCAAAGAATACCTCAACCCTTTCGTTAATCTCTTCAAATGAATTGCATATGGCTGTACTTCTTCAGTTGAAAGTCTGATTTATTTTTCCCTGACCGTGAAATCAGCCCTGCTCGTTAAGTTGCATTATTTGTTCTACAATTTGTTGCTGATTAGATCCTTTACTGCAGGATCGTGTACTTCTATGTTGTCACGGTGGTCGTTCCAAACACATTTACTTAGTGGTTTTTACTGAATGTACTTCTTTGTCTTCTCTCTGACAGTTTGACCTCTTTTACCACAATTCCCGTCCTGTCCTTTGCATTCTTTCCGCTCTACGTTGTCAACTGCAATGATCATAGAACAGCATTAAATTGTTTGACTTTTGCTCCTTACAAATGTCTTCCCGAAAGTTTCGCCAAGCTATAATATGATTTTCAGTGCAGACCATTTTATCCCCCATTTAAATTATATCCAAGGCTCAAGAACCCAAGCTGGAATGTTCAGATCTTAAAGAGGAACTGTCACGAAAATTTTTCTGTATGCTGTCCAAAACTGCCCAAATATTTGACAAAGAGCCTTTTCTGGCTCTAATTTGAGATTATTCTTAGGAAGCGCGAGGAAAATATTAAGGGATTTTTACTAGCAAAAACAATCTATTATCAGTTTTAAGCGATTTCTCTGTAATACACAGGAGGAACTTCAAAAAATTGGCCAATTTTTTCAAGTTGTAATCCAATTCCGTCCTAGCCATCCGCCGCCAAAGATAATTAATGCTAGTTTCTGAGCACTAGTAGGGTTATTGTTAACAAAACTGAACCACTATTTCAATGTTTCCATCGATACAAAGATGTTTCATAGCTATTCAAATGGACACTAAAAATAGGTGACAACGCTCTTTTAAGGAAAGGGTGAATAGTTTTATTTCCGTACACTCATTCTCAAAAAGCTTTTTCATTGAGGAAAAAGACACGATACTCTGGTTTGCTTTGTTTGTGAAAATTGGCTTTTTTTTTCAATGTTTTGCCTCAGTAACTCGCGGGGGCGTGATGAAGTTAATCGAATATAATGGGATCTGGATTTGACAGTTGTAAATGATGGACCAAAATAGTTTATTCACTTAGTCCACTTATTATTCCGCATATTTACAATCACAGCGTTCTAATAAAACTAAGATAAATCACAGTTAATGACGTAAGTATTCAAAACATTTACTAATCCAAAATTCTTTAGAACTTTAATTTTGCAAAATACAGTCCATAGATTAAGTGTTTGTAAACGTAATAACGTGAAAGTTGAACTGAACGTTAAAATGTACAGTTTGGTCTAGGTCTCGACTTTATTACCTGCAATAAAATTTCCTTAAAGCTTCAAGATTTTCATTCGACGCCCAGCTGGTGAAAAAGCGTACCAAAACTTTGAGTAAGTGAGGGCTTTAGAATACTTTATAGTTTAAACATTGTTTAGGCCTTTTCATATTTACTTCACCATAATTGACATCAGCCTGAACCCTTCAAAAAGGTCCTTTTTCGGCTGTATTTTATTTTCCTTTCATCGTTGCATAACAAATATGATTTCACCATGAATATTTTGAAAAGGTTCTTGTGCAAATTATTGTTAAATCGATTTCTGTCCTCCCTGCGGAGAAATAATAATCAGGTTTTGATGAAAGGGTGATCTGTTTTGTACGAATAAACCTGTCCCTCGCAAATGTAAACAATATTCATAAAGGCGAAGAAATCAGTTGAAAATACTAGTAATTTGTGACAAACAAAACAATATGAAGATGATTTTAAAGCCTGTTGGTTTTGGCCCGTCCACTATGGGGCTCCAGTCGTTGTTTAAAGTCCTGAATGGGATTACAGGGAACAAATTTTTAATTAGAATTCGACAATCTTTACGATTTGTTTTCATTCTTTCTGGCTAGATACCTCTGTCTAGACAGTTGTCAATAACCTTGACTTTAAGCACTCAAATAATTGCAGCCTTTCTCGTCAACGTAATGCCCCGCTTAAAATAGCAAGTTTATTCTGCCTAAAGTTAGTTTTTAAATTGTTACCATGCAACCCTGGTGATGCGATGTACATATAAACGTTCGTAATTTGGCAATTTGAGCGATCAGTTCGTGTGATATCGCTTCCAACTGTTAAGAATTTTCTCCAAAGAGACCAAAACCACAGCCGTTAAATGTCGCAAGCGCTAAAATTAGTACATGTAATTACTGAATCTTCAGAGCAGAAAACCGCTAAATTTGACTGTCGCTTTAAAAGGTAATCCTGAAGAGCTTGATTTGGAAAAAATGTAATGTCCTATATGCGCCAATAGAGACAAAGATTTGCAGCTGAGAGTAGCAGAACAGACTTTAATTTTTTGTACAGATTGTACAGGCCTCACTCAACAAAGTTCGATTTTTCCCTCTCCTCACAAATTAAAATCTCCTTTCCATCGCACTTGTCTATCTATAGACTGTTCAAGGTCACGCCTCAGTCAACTCTCAAACGAACCATCTGATGTGCGTTAGACAGCAAATTCTTCAGGTCTCATGAAATTTCAAGAACAAAAATGTTTAAAAGCCAATTTCACAAAGATAGTTCCAGCGTTTCTATAAGAAATGCGACGACAAAGATCTTTCTAAGTTGATTATGAAAGTCAAACAACTTAGAAGTGCCTACGGCATTGTGAACACAATAATAATAATAACCACATGTTTCAAAGCATATTAATTAACTCTGTTTGTTTATAATTCAATGTAATTATAGTGTACGTACTCAAATATGTGATCACACAGAGCGTAATAACAAGGTTTATTTTTGGCTGTGCAGGAGTTTCGCTCCTCTCGACTACCCGCTCTGCGGAAGTGAGCTGATGTCGTAACCGGCGAACTTTTCGGAGAATACGCTCTCGCTTATTCAAGCAGTAGCGAATTTAAAGCCAGCGACACACTTGGCGATTTCATACGCTGATCACGGCGAATTTGATCGTTCGCCGCCGATTGATTCGGACACACTTGGCGAATTTTTTCGCCGATGTGGCAGTTTTGAAAATTCGTGTGATAAAATCGCCCAATCTGAGGGGTTGGCTTTACGGGCGATTCGCAGTAATGACCATAGAAAATCGCGGGAAGGAGCACACTTGGCGAATGCCGACGAATTAAATCGCCCATATCTGACATGCCAGATATCGGCGATTTTAGACGCGATAGCGTTGATCGGCGAAAATCGCAATCGCTCCACCTGGCACACCTGGCGATTTTCGCCGATCGTGGTTATCGCCGTATAAAATCGCAAGGGAGAAACAAAATGGACCGCCTCACCCCTCCCTCAATATTAGAGGCAAGAGAACTCCGTAAAATAAGAGGTTTAATTAATAGATTAACTGCAAGCTAGAGTGTGTGCGAGCAGTCTCTCTTTTGCTGGAAATTCCGCGAGGAAGAACGAAATTCGAAGTGCGAGCGGGAAAGTGGCGAGTAGCGCGGAGCGGGCGAAAATGGGGCGGTGTGCTACAGATTTTTTTAATATCGGGCCGATTTTCACCCCGGCCGACAAATTTTTAACGTGTAAATTGGCCCATATGATTGAACCTACGTTTCGATGTTTCGTTGCTGGCGTTGCTGTTCTCCGCTCAATGGCGACTCAAAATGGCCAAATTCAAGCATTCGGTTACATTAGAAAAACTGGAAAAGTTAGAACAGATAACTGCGAAGTACAAGCATTTGAAGAAAATATGAATATAATGTTTGAGTGGCATTGCACTTGGCAATGCCATTGTGAATGTCAGTAATTTATTTATCCACGAAGCACCAAAGAGGTCCAGGAGTTCGTTCAAAGGTGTCCGTGCGTTCCAGGTCGAATTGGAATTTGAAGATGTTGGTTTTTGTGGAGAGAGAAAAAACTGGAGTACCCGGAGAAAAACCCCCGGAGCAAGGACGAGAACCAACAACAAACTCAACCCACATATGACGCCGAGTCCGAGAATCGAACCAGGGCCACATTGGTGGGAGGCGAGTGCTTTAATTTACGACCGCGCCATCCCTACTCCCCTTGTGGTTGCGTAAAGTCCCCAAAAGGCCCATCAATGTTTTTCATCATCATCCATTTTCATCCACTCCCCTTTGGGTTTTTTTTTTCACATTTGTAGGTCCTCCAACACAGCAGGTTGCTGGTCAAAGAGGCACGTTTCAATAATACTGTTGATAAATTATGCAGTTACTGTTGTTCGTGTTCGTACATTTTATTCCTATGCACTCCTCCTATTTATAGAGAACTGCGAAACTCTCGTTTTACCGGAGAAGAAAATCAAATAATTATTAATAAACAGAACTGCGATCATCTGATACACCTCACTATACCAGTTGGGGACACCAAACTATTGTGCTGATGTTACTCGCGTACAACACTCAGCGCCATTGAATGGTTATGGAATCATAGAATAACTTTGTGTGAAAGACTTTGCTCTCTCTGCGAGCTCAATACTATCAAGGATGTAATTCATTTTCTATTCCATTGTCCTAATTATTCATCTATTAGAAATGGCTTTTATAATAAAATTTATTTATATATTTATTTGCCGCACAAATATCACAAAAAGCTACATTAAAACTAATAATAAGAAAAAAAATAAGGAAAGTGCCCAGAAAGCCCAATAGAAGCTAAAAGCTTATAAGCCTTGGGCTTCCTCATACGATACACTAGATGGAAATCAGAGGATGGGCAAGTTTAATTAAGTGCTTGGTAGATGAGGATTTTTTTACCGAAATCTTAAAACTAGAACAGCTGGGGGATGAAGTCAAGTCATGAGGTAGGGAATTCTAAACCTTAGGTCCTTGGTGGAGGATTGTAAATTGTTTAATGTTGGTTCTACGGTGATGTGGCATTTATGGCGTTTGTTGGTTCGTAGTGAAGAGATTGTCAAACGTATTAGGAAGGAGATGGCTATGGTAGGAAACAAAGCAAACAATAAGAAAGGCATTCATGTTGAAAATGTCAAGGATATTTAGTCTGTGGAACAAGGGCGCGGAATGAGCAAGATGTTCTGCTCCACATATGATTCTAGCTATGCCTTTCTACAGAAGAGTCTAAGTTAAGTTAGAAGGCACTAACAGATTATGAAAATGATGTATTATTCAGTAGGTGATACAGGCATACTCGGAAAAAAATCCGAGTGCTCCTATCAGGAGTTGAACCTAAGACCTTCCCATTACTAGTTCGGATGCTCTACCACTGAGCTACAGGAGACTCGTGGGAGCTAAGGCCATTAAACAAGGTTCATGGGACAAATATTATGTTGTTAATAAGCTGATCATTTCTTCCTGTTTTGGGTTAGTGTTATAGGGTTTAGGACTGTTTTGTCGCTTTGTAATACTGTAAAAATTTAATATCAGCATGAAACTGAAAGCTATTGGTGTTGTTGTTGAACATGAATTCTGGATTAAAGGGAATTCAAAAGTACCTACAACCAGTCGGACAAAATGTTAGACCCTTGTAACACGTTCGCCTTGATGATGATGATGATGATGATGATGATGATGATGATGATGATGATGATGATGATAATAATAATAATAATAATAATTGAATATTTATACAGGATAACCCTTCAGTGTGGAGTACTGTTATCAACGGAGTCCTCAAAACTTACAAATCGAAGAATAACTAAAATATGTAAAAGCAAAACATGCACTAAGTTAGAACTACAGTAAAAATTTACAAGTAATAATCGTTCAAGGCTTTCCTACATAATACTCTAGAATTAATGATTCTAGAACTTAAAGGCAATGAATTAAATATCGAGGCACCTAAAAAATAAAAACTACGGCGCGCAAAATCCAGTTTGTCCTTGGGCAGTTTTGCTGCTTTCCCATTGTTTCTAGTGTTTAAAGCGTTATGATTCAAACGTTGAAAATAATTCTTAAATGCATGGAGAACATGCAGTTCCATTGAGACAGTCAAATACAAGACAGCACGCTTTCTTTTGTAAAAAGTTGTCAATTGTTAAAAATGGAAGATCACAGTTCTGCGGACTGCATTTTGGGGAAATGATTTCGAGGCTTTGTTTCTCAGTGGAGCGAATCATGGGTTTACGGGATTCCGACCAACCAAGACTATTATAGCCGCAATACGAAGGTATTGGCATATTATTAAAAACTGGATCATTGTATAATGCAATTCCAGAGATTTGATTGGCTTAGCGGCCATGGTATATGAGCCATTATACCATGCCCGAGGAATGGCGACCAATAAATTGTCGTCTGATTGTTCTTTCAAAGCGAAATCAGCAAGATCTAGCAATGATTTTTGATTGTTTTTAATAACACAATTATTTCACTCGCGCTTGTTGAATATGAGATGATTATAGCCAACTCGGCGCTAAGCGCTTCGTTGGCTATAATCATCTCATATCCAACACGCGCTCGTGGAATAATTGTTTAAAAATATTTGCGTCTCCTTCCCTTTCCCACCATTCAATGTTCAATTGTCGAACCACTGATTGGTCCAAGTCCAAGGCAAGTAATTCATGGTAAGGTACCATATAGTCACCCACAAGTCCAAGGCTTGTATTGTTTTCTCATTATTGTCGTGTGGCAGGACAGATGGACAGCTAAGACGATCCGACAACGATCATGTGTACAGGAACGTTTTCGCTCATTTTCACTGAAAACAATGGAACTATTGAAAATTCAAAATTCATGAAGTGTAGCACGTTTTATATTATGTTACAATAAGTATTTCTTACGTCTCGAATTTGGCAGAATTAAACCCTTCTTTCATCGTCTGTTGTTAATTGCTGTCGAAACGCTATTTCTATTCTTGCCATGTTTTCCCAATTTCCAACATCGCAGATTTTGCCACTACCTGCATTTTTACAGTCAGTATACGAATTCCTCTTCCTAATGTCCTGCATTTGGATGGAATCTTGAAGATTTCTTTGGAAATCTTTCCGAAAAAGACACATTAACTGAAAAAAAATTCAAAGTACTTGGGAAAATATTGTTATTTTGGAATACAGTTGACGCTGTATTAAAATGTAAAAAAAAATGATAGCTTTAGTACCGTCATCAAACTAGGGAAATTTGTACGGAAACTGAAATCTCGCTGGCGATGTTCAACATGTAAATTTCAAAACTCCGGTTAAATTTCAAAAATACTGGTCACGCTCCAAGAGTGAAAAAAAAAATTGGAAGCGTGTGGCAAAGCTCTATTTTTTTTTCGATCCCCTTTTAGGTGCAAGGGCAGATGTACTAAATAACAGCAGGTTAGCAGTCAATTGTTTCGAATCCTTTTAAGTAGCACGTGTCTGAACATTTGGAGTCAATTCTCTTCTAACCTCGAGGTGAAAACCGTTTTTCGAGAAAATCCAGTCCGAAATCATCGGAAAGAGAGAGGAAAAACCTACACTGGAACGGGCATCATAGAACATTTAAAAAAGAAAAGAAAAAGAAGGTACAGTGTTGTGATGTGTAATTCAAAACTTCGGTGGTGCTCACTTTCAAGCTAATGTAAACAAAACTATTTTTAATGATCTGGCTTGGATATTTTTAACTTGTATAACTGAACACCTTTGCAAATGAAGCACGTAGGCTTGCAACGGTTATCTACACCTTGATCATAAGCAAGACGTTGATTTTTTTTTTTTTTGAAAAGAGGATGTTAATTTGTAGATAACTAAAAAGTGACAAAAGAAGACACAACAGTAATTAATTGGGTGCCTTTGTCTTGACAACAATGTCGTCTTTCAGGAAGTAATTACTAAGCAGGACAGAGGCAAAAAAGGCAAATAAAGGTATGGCTCCTCTTTGAGGCAATTTTCTTTTTGAAGTTTGTATCTCTAGAGCTTAAAATTTCGTCCACCGCCCAGTAACAATGTAGAACCGTGATACGGAGTAGAAATTTTTTGACAAAGTTATTTTCACTGAGGTTGAAGGGCATTCCAGTTATTTCCCCTACATGGCACGCAATCGTTTTAAGGATGAACTTTTTCATGAAATGGATTATTCAACGAAAACAAACGCAAAAAAATCTGCACCTGAAAAAAAACTGACAAGAAATCAAATATACAGGTATTTATGACGCCAAACAGTTTAAGAACAACTTAAAGGAAATACTCTTTCGTGATGTTTAATTAAAAAAGATTTGGCTGTTTTCAAGCCCTCGAAAAAGTTCATGTAAACAAAACTGCACTTAACGATCTCTTGGATATTTTTAACTTGGCTTGTGGTCAAAGGTTCTTTCCGAGGCCAAATAAAGGAAGGCGTTTTAAAGGGGGCACGCACGCTTATACATTTGGTTTTTATTATCTCTGAAAGGATTTTAATCTCCGTTAATTGGGATTTGAGATAAAAGAAAGTATGTAAACAGTTGGCAACGAAAGAAAAACAACTTAAATTAAAACTGTTGTTTTCAAAACAACGTCGTACGACTTTCGGGCTCTGATCCAAACCTCGACTGGTCGTTGGCAGGCACGCGCGCGACTGCTGGGAAATTGGCTTCTGTTGTTTATTGTATTGATAGAAAATATATGATGAACTGCTTTCTTGGTTAATTGTGTGGGAAAGTCTAAAACAACAAAGGTATTTTCATTGCCGCCATCTGGACGGAACCCCGCCGTTTATTCAAACCAAGAAGCAGGAAATAATTACTCGTTTTTAATTAGTTTTAGAATACTGGGAATAACGGAGCAAAGAATTGGCGATGCAATTTTTTCTAAAATTTCTGCGTGGAAAATAACTCCTTATTTTTATTAAAGAAGTGAATTGAAAGTTTCAATGCAAACCTTTGTTTCCCAATAGAACTTATCACATGAGTGATGTTTAGTATCATAAAAGTTCTCAAAGAAGCCACTTATTATACTCATTGGTATATATGAGCTACGAGACTGAAACTTGGATGACCGAGATTTTATTTGGACATAGGAAACTCAGTCAGTTACAAAGTGCTTCAGTGCAAACGTTAAAGGGGAAGTATCACGAAAATTTGATGTCATTTCAAAACCCAATAATGTTTGTCTGTCTGACAACAGAAACAAAATAATAATTGCCGGTCTAGTTTTGTTATAAATTATCACTCCAGTGCAATAAACCTGTCGGTTAATGCCTCTGGCCAGAGACATAGTAGGTCGGAATGGATTGAAACTTGAAAAATGTTAGGCAATTTAATGTATTTTTTTTCCATGAGCGCTAGAACAGAGCATGAGTTGTTCCTGTCAAGAATTGAGTTGATTTCTCTCCTCTCGTTCTAGAATTATTTTATAGCAAAGTGAAGGTCTTATTTCACCATTTTTGACAAAAGAGGTCAAAAACCCAATTATACTTCCCCTATAAAACAGTGAGTTAAATACTGTTAATTCTAGCTCTCAAACGGACGCTCCATAAGATAATATCCAGTGAAAGCGAAATCAAATTAGACAATTCTTTAATTATAATGTTAAACTATGTCAAGAGAGGATGAAGGTCCTCTCTTGAGTATGTGAGTGACTCGAAATAATTTTCCCCGTGTCCTCCCTCCGCCAAGTTTCACCAGCGACCCCCTCCCTCTCTCTCTCCCTCCCTCCCGATCCCCGCCTCCGTCCTCATAAAAATGAGTTTCCGCCTACATTCATGGGCAGAAGTCCTACGGCATGTGCATATTTTCCCCACCTTGCCCTACAGGTTAGAGTTTTGGTAACGGTTATTTTGGCTTGGGGGGAGGGGAGGGGGGTGCAAATGCGCGCCTTATTTCAACAGTCTTTAGGGAGGAGTCATGCAAACTACTTAAGTGTCAGGTGTCACAACAACTTTTGGTTAAGATTGTAGGTAAAGGTAAGGTAAGGACACCGTGTTTCCTTCAGGACTATACATTATATAATTTAAATAAATCTTACTACCTAACTAAATTAATGTTATAAATAACTACTGATAAGAGAAATATAACAACCTGCTTTACAAGGAAGACGTGTGTAAAAACAAAATTTAATTTATATAAGACTACTGTCAAAATCATAATTCTTCAACTCAAATTTAAATTCATTAACAGACAGGTCACGAGGAGTTTGCTTCATTTCATCAAACCTTTGCTAAAAAAAAAAGCAGGATGCTAGAGGTAGCCTTTACTTGTGCCTTTGGATTTTAAGCTACTCTCCTCACAAGGTACCAAAGAAGGAAAGAAACATTTAGATATAGGTGTCAACAACTATCATAAGCATCTAGTTAATGAAGCCGTTATTTTGGATAAGTTCTTAAGTTTATATTAAAATTTTGCAGGGGTACCTATGGAGATTGTTATACCTGTGAAAATTTGCTGCACGAAAGAAAAAAAAAACGTCGGCCATTTCAAGACTTGTGGCCTCAGGGCACAAGTAATTACGACTAAGTACCCCGCTCATACACAAAATGCTCGTTCAACACGTAAGGGAAGGTATCCAGTAAATTTTCAGAGATACGATGTCAGTGGACACAAAGACAGAACTTTAAAACAATCGTCAAAAGTCGGCAAGCTGGAATTCATTTCAATCTTTGCCATCCTACCTGAGACGTGTCAGTGCACTCATAAAGTAGCTTTCAATAACAATAAAATTTGGCATAGGATAAAGGAACAAGAAATGAGCAGTGGAAATGGTAAAGCACTAAAACGAGATTTAGAAAAAGAAACTGAGAACATGAAAATTTAGACCGATTTGAAAATCTCGAACGGAAAGCAAAAGAGGTAATCATCGTTGAAGAGAAACAGTCTACACCACCACCAAACATCACTGCACTTCCTGAGAACGTCATAACCATCATCACTGTAACCGTCACCATTAGCATCATCATTAACATCGTCATCACCAATGTCGTTATAATCAAAAACATCAGGAGCAGCGGCAGCAGCAGCAGCGTCATCAATATTCATGTTATCGCCTCAGTTGGCATGTCCTTCATTGGCATCATCACCAACAACTTGGGGAAAAAAAACAACAACAACAACAACTTGGGCATTACCATCTCTTTTACCATCAGCCTTACCAACAGTCACCATTGCCTTTCCCACGACCATCATCGTTACTATGATCATTATCTCCATCACTACCATCATGATCTTTATCCTAGCCATCACAATCACATCCTTCACCATTGCAACTTCCGATGAGCACCATCGCTATCATTAGCACCATAATCATAACCATCATCACTATTTTCATGATCTCACTAACAAGGCATTGTCACCATCATCGTTATTATCACTATCACGACCGTCATTACTAACATCATATTAAAGGGAACTTGAGCAACCGCAACGACAAAGCCGCAAAACAATAGGTTTAATGAGCAAAAACAATCGCTCTACACGTGCGTTTTAAATTTTGGTACATTTCTTCATCGTTCTGTGTAAAACAACAACGTGAAATGACCAAACTCAAGGTTTTGTGAAGAACATGAGCACACGACGGGTAATTTTTCATTCTCTTTCTTAACTTGAACACAACTCCTACCAATTTGGTTCCTGGGTGGTGGAGGGGTTCACCGTTTCCATAGAAGTTAAATGAGTTGAAACTATCGTGAAGTAGCACAAATGAAATAAAGTTATATTTTCAAGTGACGTTTTCGTTGGCGTTACCGTCGTCGCTGCTTAAAAGTTCCCTACTATCACCAGCACGGTAATGATCACTATCACCTCATCATCACCGACATGGTCCCAAAGACTATCATCACCAACACCATCATTTTTGCCATCACCATCAATTTCTCAATCACTCCATCTTTACCACCATCACCACCGCCATCCATATCACAATCATCTCCAAGACTACTATTATTATTATCATCATCATCATCTTCATCGCCAGTACTATCACCCTCATCGGTGCTATCACTTCTGTTAACTTCACAATGACTCCATAACCATCGTCAAATAATAACTAACACCTTCTTCACATGGTGGCCATCATCACTACTCCCAATCACAATCGCCATTACCATCACTACCATTTATCATCACCACCATCACCGGTACTACCATCGTCACTATCACCATCACTGACACCAGAACCATCATCACCCTGACCATCGTCATCACTACCATCATGATCATACCCCCCACCAACTACCACTTCGATCAACACTATGGCTATGACCCTGACCATTACCACCACCAATAGCCAAAAGCACCATCAACAATCGCACCGCCATCATCGCTGCTGCTATCACGAACATCAACACCATCACAATGAACATTGCCATCATCATCATCATCACTCGCATCAACTTACCTCATCGCAATCATTGTCACCATCTCTATCATGACCATTACCACCGCAAACACCATGATCATCACCGTCGCCATCACAAAGATGACCATTACAACAATCATCGTCGTCGTCATTATAGCCATCACCTCCAAAGTCCACATCACGACCACTTAAGGGGCATCTGAAAATTAATCGATTACCCTCCTGAACACCCTACTTTAAAGTTACGAGAATAAGAGCCTGTTCCAGGGGACCAGATAGTGGAGAACGGTGCAAAGTAAATTGCGATGCGCGCGCACCACACTCCGCTTTCTGAACAACTGGAACAGGCTTCGAGAATATGACAGAGACCCACACGGATGAAATAGTTGACGCAGCACGTTAATGATGATTTTAATGGGAAGTTACAATGTGTTCCATCGCCATCAGTGCGATTAACACCAGGATTTGAAAGCCCCTCTCCATTGTTTACGCAAACCAGGAGCCCATTAATCGGCTCCTGTGCATACAGAATGTATTCCTGGGTAACTAATATCATGTAACACACATGTACCCGTATAATTTTCAAAGACAGAAGACTGACCAATTGGCTATGCCCCTTGCTATTTGCATGTACTTAGCGTGGCCTAGGAGTTGAACACGAGACTAATGCGTGCAAATCCAAGTAGTTTGTGAGGAGGACTTGAACCCAGGACCTTCCGATTGACGAAACAGCGCCCTGCAGCATTATAAACCGGAAAGGGAAACTACTGCTTCACTTGAAGGTTCATACTTTAAGGTTTCATCAAGCTAGATTAAAAGTTCGATACAGATTGTACGGCGTATAACCAACAACTAACACCACAGCAAAGCACAAGTCAAAAGAATTCATTGGAATGCCTGATTATACTCGGAGTCCAGCCTCGACTCAAAAAAGGTCCATTTAAAACGGATAATGCGGCATATTAATTATACTGCTTGAAAGAATGACTAGATTAGTGGTTGCAAGGATAATATAAGGCGTAAGCCATTCCAATTTATCCTTTTATTGTCAGTCGGAGACACTGGCAACTGTGCATGGCCTTCTCGGCAGGCCTTGTGTGCAGTCTCACTTTTCAACTGGTTTTGGTTTCATTTGAGGGGTTTACTATCTGTACAATTTTTTCTCTCTTCTGGCCTGACTGACGTTAATGTATTTTTTTTTTTTTTGAACGAAGTACGATTAGGTCCAGTGAGAGTATGCAATACATGTATAATTATGAAATCATATGAAACTTGGGGGTGAATGGTTAAATTTTGTACGTAAGGGAAGATTTCGTAGCGTTCAGTTTTAACAACTACATAAGTTCAGTTGCTACTTTTTATATGCTTGAGTTGTACTCGAACCATAACATTGCAGTGCCCGTGTGCACAATTCTCCCTTCTACTGAATTATCAACCGATTGGTCATTTGTGAATTTGTACGATGAATACTAAGATAAAGGTGAGATAAGTCGCAGTTCTCACTAAGTGATCTGGTGTCTTATGCATAAACCAACAAGGAATATGACCTATCACCCCTGGATGGATCCTAGTGTATGGCAGGGTTACCCCAGTGTATCATAGGGTTAGCCTGGGTGAAGAGAGACGATGAAAAGTGTCTAGGGAAATGATAGTGCAGAGACTGACCAGCCTTGCCTCGAACCATCATGATTGAAAACGGATGAACGCTCAAGTCAGATGAATGTGGTGTCTTCATATTAAAGAAGAAAATATGCAAAGGACGTTAGATTAAAACTACTCCACCTTATTTAACATAATCATATAATCGCAAAGAATATAGCTGAAATGATATAACGAGATAATGCACAAAGTTAAGTGCCGACACGTACTTTCGAACTGCGGGTAGACATCAATCAATTTACACTCTCCTTTGTACAATGCTCTGTTATAACTTTCTATTCAGTTCCATACAACTGTTTGACCTTGAGGCAGGACGATAAGCTCTCTCGAAACACTGGGAGGCAACTAACAAGCACATACCCGGCTTAAATGGGAACAAAGGTCAGGTCAGGTGCTTTCGCATTTCGTAAAACTTTCTCAAGAAAATGTTTTTAATAATGTCTGAAATTATTAAAATTTTTATTATCTTTATGGATTATTCAGTTGAGCCTAAGAATGCTAAACTCTTGTCGGTTTGTCCTTCTTAAGGCATTATGTTTTTGACTCACGAGTTGTAGGCGAATAAAACAGATTCAAAGATACATAAGATTATTGGAAACATTCTAAGACAATTGTTCGCTGAAAATTTAAAAACTCTGACGAAACAAAAACATCTTCAAAACTGATTTAAAAGACTCAACGAAATGACAAGATTTTTGAGGGGATGGCTGAAGTTTCGAGGAGGCGAAATGAAAAGCCCTCGTGTAATTTTCCGTAGTTTGCATCTGACATGGTAGGTGGAGCTTACAAGGTTGGCCATAACAGCGGAGTTGACTGAGCTGGCAGTTTAAAACTCTCTGACGTAACAAAAACGTCTTCAAAACTGATTTACAAAAAACAACAACAAATGGAAGGACTTGAGGTTGAATGAAAAGCCCCCATGTAATTGTCCGTGGTTCGCATGTGACAGATGAGGTTTACAAGGCTTGGTCATATATAACAGCGGAGCTGACGAAGGTGGCTGATGATACAATTCAATTACATTAAAAATATACCTTATCTGGTGATAAGCTTTGGACTTAAGAAGTAACGAATGTAATACTCTCCCAGACGCAAAGTCCTAACTAATCCAATTCTGTCATCCAAAGTGACCGGAACTCATTGCATCCAAAGTGACCGGAATGCGCTAGTTTCTTGAAATTTTACCAATTTAATTCCGGAAATTTTGTCAAAAATTTGACTACAATCCGAGCACTTCACATGCCAAGATTGACCGCTAGGAGTGGTGTCTGAATCTGGTTTCGATCGGATGGTGCCGAATTCCATGCATTGAGTGATCTCGGGTCTCGTCCTTGATAGCAGATGATCACACAGAGGGCAAAGGAACATGTATTGCTGTTGTTTCCGGATTTTGTACCAGCCGATGAGTCACGAAAATCCAAAATCTTTGAAGTACGACCACCTCGTTATTACGACCACTTTTTTGTGCCCTGAACGAATTGAAATTCCAGCCATTTCCTTAGTTTTACAACCTTGTTAATCCGACCACTCAGTTATTACGACCACATTTTTACGCCGGGCCGAAGGTGGTCGTACTAACGGGGTTCCGCTGTAACTAAATTTGAGACTAGAGCGATTGAATGGATCTAAAGTCACAGGCAGTCGTCGCAGCTGTATTGCAATCCCGTTGCCTTAGCAATCAGGACCACAGTATTTTTACGTTTCTCAAACAGCTGGTAGTAGTCTTTTATACAGCTGTCTAGAAAGGGTGTTTTGTCTCGATGAGACCAGCTTCGAAGCAAGAATGACATCACCAAGCTTCATCTTGAAACACATACACAGTAATTAGAGAGCAAATTTATATTTAAAAACAACTACGGATTTATTGTCGCTGTCTCTAATAACTTAATATAGTCTTTCATAAAAATTACTGAGATAAATACAAACAACTCTAAAAGGTTTGAATTATAAGCAAAAGGAGTCATGATTGCCATCTCCTGCATTAAAAAAGTATGAATATCACTAAATATGTTCAAAATTTCCACGGAAATTAGAAATGTACTATCTGGCCTTTGACAATGCCCAAGAATTTACAATGTCTATCAATTGAATAATACATTACTGGGGGATAAAGGTCAGCGAAAGGGCATTGCCTAGATTTGACGGGACTAACAGTAAAGCTCGACATAGCACGTTCTCGTGCTGGCTGCCCTTTATTAGCCTCTTCCGGCTCGTGATACTGATCAACCTTGGTGAATTGATCAACATAAGGTAGAGAGACTAGGCTAGACAAACGAAAACCCTTTGGTCCTGCAGGTTGGTGTTGGGAGTTCGTTATAAGTAACACCATTAAACTAAAAATCACATGGTGAGTAAGACATTCAATCCTAGTGGCCTAAACCACGTGCTTGTTGTAAGGCCGCTAAGAGTCGTTTACCCCTCTGGATGGGATGCCTTTACACTGACCAGCACTTTGTTAGATTTTGTAAACAATTCGTCGGAACCCACTTAGCTACGTAATAAGGATTAAATATTTAAAGGCTACGACTCAAAACGAAAATTTTACCGGAATCCGGACACGTGCACATTGAGTGTTATAGACCATAGCTGCATGTAATCTTTTCTCTTGTCCAAGACAACCTCTTTCGAGACGTTCTCTAGCCTTGGGATCAGAGATCATTTCTCATCTCAGAGTCAAACCTTGAGTTAATATGTAGCGTGGTTAATGCAGGCTCGTAACGAGGTATCAATATGGGCCACGGGTCAGCGTCAGCAGTTGTTGGAGCGATCAGGGATTGACTTCTGTTTTAATTGTGGAATTAGGGATCATATTCTTTTTTTAGGCTTTAGTGGAAGTAAATGAAACATTTGGGTACCGAGAAGATGAGATCAATGATAGAAAAGTATACCTCGCTATGCCATTGTCAATGATTGGGTGACGACATGAAATTCTAATGGTGGTGCTCAGGTTTCCATTCAGCTATCAGTTTTCCATTCATATATTTCTTCTCATTGTTCTTAGATTACGGCTACGTTCAGTCTTTTCCTCATGGAGGAAACGCTTATTGAACAACACAAGGACGATATCAAGACCTAACTAAAATGATTTGTAGCTAGTTTTCCAAGACACAATGGTAGACTGACTTGAAAAAGTTGACTCAACGTTTTCAAGTTTGAATCCAATTCCAAAACCCCCCACCCCCACCCCCTCTTCTTAGCCCAATACGCATTTAAATACCTTAAAAGAAAACTGGGCCGTTATTTTAAAGTTTCCATTGTTACAAATGAGTCTGTTAGCTTTTTAGAATGTGTCAGAGCCCCTTGAAGATTAAAAAACGTCTTTCTAAACTTCACGATATTGCTCAAATGACTTTCCTTATTAGATGGTGTACGCGCTCAGGATTACATATAGTATATGTTCATCGCGTCCTGGAGCCCATAAAAGGTATTTTTTACCATGGCCACTCAAAAAAGTTTTCGAGGGTACCAGAATTCCTCAACGGCCTTCGACGCAGAAGTTTCAAGTCAAAGGTCAAGTTTCGAGACTAGAACACAACGCTATTTACACATTGTCACCCAGGCGTTCTCCACACACTTGTCGCACAAAACGTAACAACACCAGTTAAAATGGCAGCGGCATCTTGATCTGATTGTCATGTGTACCGTGTCGTAGCCTCGATCGCAGCAAAGAGTGTTGCAGTTATCTGTGCCCAAAGAATCGACTTTGCACACTCTTCCTTTAGTTCCTGGAATGCTCAGAGACCTGTCTTCCTCGCAGTAGTTCGGTGAGGATTCAAAAAATACCAGATCTCTCTGAAACTCCTCCCGGTGCATTGCCTTTATCTTCCGTTGGAAGGGTCGTATCTTGCCTCGGTTTCGGTTGCTCACGCGAATTGCTGTGGCAAAATCATATTTCTCCTTGAGAATTGTTCCCACTTCATTGAATTCAGGGACAGTCTGCCAACATGTTTTCAGGCTGCATGAACCAGAAACTCCCATACACTTACACTTGGTCTTCATGAGATTCTGCACTGCCTACAAAATAAAGATACATTAATAGTTAGAGTCACTAAATTGAGGAAACCTTACAGTCAATGATTTTGTGTTTACCGTTTAACCATTAAACTCCATTAAATGACAGAGACAACTTCATTTCAATCCGGCAGTCGGCGAAGGTATGGAGAGGTCAGATATTTATAGCATTAATTTAATATTAAAATTACAGCGGAAGAATGTAGCAGGAAACCGTTCCCAATTTCCAAAATGGGATGTCACCGCGAAAAGGTTATCGTTTGCCAAGTGTCCGCTTATGACACGTGAAATTGTTTGCATGTGGTTGTGTCTACAACTTTGTGGTGTCCCCCTAAGAGAGGTGTTCGCCGGCGTCCGTTTCACTGTATTAGCGTTCAATTATAGTCGTAATAACTTTTTAAAAGTTAACGTGTTAACACCCTTTTCTCCCCTGTAAAGACGAAAAACCACAAGAAGCACTTTTTTCAATTGCAATCCGGGGGACGAAAGAAGGAGACATCAATATGTGCGAAAACGCAAGGCCAAATGAGTGGTCTTTACTTTTTCCTGATTATCAAAAGGATTACGTCTTCAAGGATGTTTTCGTTTTACGTAACACCGCATTCCTGTTGGGATATTAATTGTTAATGCTTGTGCTTAGTAAACTTCTTTATGAGTTTGTAACAAATACCACTGAATCACATTTTTTCGTAGTCTTTGACAGTCTTGAGTTAAGTTAATGCATCAAAACTAATAACTGTAATAAATAGTCTCTCAGGATTTGTCTACTATTCTGTAATTCTTATAATTCTGCCTGACCTTTTGAAAACAGAGGAACTACGCAGTTTCCAGAGGAGATAAACTCCTGCTATTTAAAGTGATCCTTGGTTTAAAGTCTCAAACTACAAGCCACAAATCCACAAAAGGAAATGGCATATCCATTTTATGAGAAAATCTTAGCATTATTATTTAACCTAAAGAGGATTTAGTGAGATTTATCAAAACAATACCTATCTTGTTGGTAGAGTATTCTGAACTATTGTATTTTTTCTTTTTTTTTTTTCTTCTTCGGTACTACGGTTGTCCAGCATCAGTTGTTTTAAAGGTTTGTCGTAATAGGACCAGTTTGTTTGTATTTAAATCCGTCCAAACCGAGAACAGAAATATAAGCAACTTGGCAAACAAAACATTTAGCATGGTTAAGACTAACCGCTAGGGTGCTTAAATCCATTGAGGTTTATACGGAGAGGCCGCCCCGATGTGTAGAACCTTACCCTTTTATACATCTGTTTCGACAAAGGTTGTCCAAAAAAAGCGTAAAAGCCTACACGACAATGCCGAAAGGTAGTCTGAGAAATACCCAATAAATTTTAATAAAAGCTCAGAATCCATTATGCCCCGACCGTACAGCGAAGACTTGAGATGGCGGGCAATATGGATTTCGAGCTTTTATTGAAATTTATTGGGTATTTTCCAGACCACCTTTCGGCATTGTCGCGTACGCTTTTACGCTTTTTTTGGACAACCTTTGTCGAAACAGCTGTATACCATGTTTGAGAGGAAAGGTAATCCTTTCATATGCATTCCACAGAAAATTATATCTTTCACGTACGTACTGTAGAAACAATACATCCCTTTTCTAGACCCTTGGAAATAAATTTTTGAAAGGCCCTTCTTTGAAATACCTAAATGACAATTTTCCCTAGCCTTTTCTATACATCAGCTCGTAAAATCCCTACCTTTTATGTACCTTCAGCCTGAAAAAGGTACTGTTTCCCGGGAACGGGAACACAGATAATATTTCCCGTACTTAACCAACACATCTGGTAAAATGGAAAATCCGTTTTATGTCAAATGTAATATATCATTTCTCTGTTACTTTAGTCGACAATTGTCCAGAAATAGTCTGAAAAATTACCCGGTCTCGACATGTGTGTTTGTTGGTGAATGGGAGACCACTGTAGCTTAAGTTGTTCCGCATGCGAAGAAAACGTTTGTGGTAATTAGATTTGCAAATGTGCCTCTTTTCACATCTTAATGTTTAAGACTTCAAATGCTTGCCCAGCTGATTGGTACATTGATTTGTAAGATTAGAAGATTATGTTTAAATGTGCTTTTCTTTCGATAAGACAGGCCACGGAACAAATTTGATGCAAGAAAAAGGTTTGAGTTGGGTGCATCCCTAGATAGCCGATCGCTATTTTTACTTGTTTTAAAAAGTGATAACGTTTATTTGCATCCTCCCGAAGAAATCATTCGTTATACAAACTAGCTGGTTTTAATTAGCTTGAATGGCGGCTGATGTTTTGAAAGATGCCCTTTTGAACTTCATAATTGAACATAACGTGTGGGGAATTCCAGAGCTTTTGTTCTGCACGAACGTTGGCAGACGTCTTTAAAGAGCAATTAGTCAAATGAGACAAAACCAGCAGGGAAAAGCTATCTCCAACTGCTTCAAGGCTTTTCTATTAAATTAGCTAATTACCTATTTCGGTCTCAATACTTCGTGTCGGAAGTTCTAATCAGTTAAAAATAAAACTTTACTTTGCAAAACATCTAGAAAAGATTGCATGATAGGAAGGATGTCGCCATAGCTCAGTTCACTTTGAAGAGTCGCACTTCAGGATTAAATCCACGGAGTCAAAATTGACTGCAAAGGGTTAACAAGGTTTGTCGGCTTGAGCTAAGAAGCAGCAAAGGAGACGTTTTTCTTGTCTTGCATTTGGAGAGAAGTTTCAAAACAAAGTAGAGTTTCCGAAAAGGAAATGACCTATTTTAGTGATAATGAGGCACCGAGGTGCTCGGACGTTATGAAACGAAACTTCGAGAAAAAGGGATATCTTGTTCATTTCTATCAAAAAATAACAACACCAATGTCAGAAATTTCCCTGACAAGAGTTATCAAAATGGTTTCCTTTCATAAGAAAGGGTTAAGGACTTCATTACTGGATTATGAAGTGCATATTTGCGACTCGAGTTGCAAACGTCTACTTTGATTTCAAAGGGTTCTCACGCGAGATTGAAAAATCCAATTAGCAACAAGCGCGTGTAGGAGAGAATCTTCACACAATCGGATAAGGGAAGTGCAAAGTACTAAAATTGTTGGATTATGAAAAAGTTTTGACTTTGTTACGTTTCCTTGGTAGTTTGAATTTTAATCCAAAGACAAGAACGGCTTGTTGAATTCCGTGCTCATTTTCCATGATCGTGTCCCTGGAATTTTACACGATGTAGTCGGGATAGATAGGTTACCCTGTCGCGACATTAGGTCCACAGAATTTAAAACCAAGGTTCTACTCTAAGAATTGATCAACATGTAATTTATCAATCTCAAATTCCTTACATTAAATGTTGAGAATTACAGGGAAAAAAAACACTCACCAGTCGGCCTGCCAGATTGTTGTGCAGATTCATCAGTGATTTTATATCTGTGCCTTTCTCTCTGGAATCCATAAACTTTGCAGTAAAGTCGGCAGCATAAACTGCGTTGTCACTGCATCCGCCCCAACTCCATCCTCTACCTTCACCAGTTATGGTAGCATCACATCCGCAGCTTGCCAACTTACCCATGCTACATGACGTAGCGATGGCTTGTACCATTCCCGCTGAAATAATGGCGTGCACAAAGGCGGTCTCTCGATATCCTGCAAGTTGCAATGGCGGCAATACTTTGTGAGATTACAGGAAAACCTCGATTGCTATCATAGAAAAATCCGGAAGCAGTCGATGGTGAAGATAAATTTGGCTTAATGCTAGTCGAGCAAAATGCGCCGACACAATGTTCGAGTCAGAGAGATACGACGCAATCAAGGCCCCAACAGCTGTTCAGAAAACGTCAATAATGACCATTCTTAACATATTTGAATAAATAAGCTATATCAAAATTAAATGCATCAATGCCTCTGCTACTATGTCCGAGATAGTGGGTCGATTCGCATGAACCCTATGCAGTCAACTGAAGGGAGAGCCACTGTAAAAAATGAAAGGAAAAAAATTAACAGATGAAAACCGGAGTTAGAGTTAACGCATTTAAGTTATTTCTACATTAAATTTGCCACTGATCCCTCAAGAAAATCAAGACAAAATTAATCTCATTAAATTCGTACCTAAACCGTTCATTCCTAACATCGGCAAAGTTCGAAACTGGAAGAAGTGTTAGATGATCGAAAATCTCATATGACTGCGGGACATTCATGCTCACCAACTCAGCACAAACTCAAAAGTTAAAACATAAAGCAGAGCATTCACTTAAGGTAAAGTAAGACCCATTCAGTGGGTTACTTTATCAAGCACTTCAAACACCTTCCATCCCAAAGATGAAATTCTGATGAAACGATTAGAACCCTTCTGATAAGTATCATGTCCTGTTTGGCGATTTTCATTTTAAGAGGAATTTAAACACCTCGAGAGTACCTTTCAAATGAAAATTTTCAGTCAGTGAGCGTTCAAATCTGAATGTAAGTCAATCGGATGAGCTGAGATTGGCCAAGGCGAGCAGGCAATGGATTAATCTTCTTATTTCCAGGGTCAGGCAGCTTTAGTACACCCATGTTTACATATACAAGATCGGTTAATTGTTAAACGAGAGCTTTCGCGCTGGAGAAAGCCATGATCATGATGAATTAATGAACCTTAATTGGTATTTTTGGTGTGACTTGTTTTTGTTCCATTTAATCTCTGTAACCGGTATCTATTTGTTTACAAAGGTACTTGCACAAACGCATAAATAGCACAGCTTCCTAACTAGTATTGAAGTACTACCGATAGAGATCTAAGAAACGATTTTAAAACTCTAGTCTGAGATGAAGTGCAAAGGCATTCGAAATTCTATTACGGTATTTCTCGACATAATGTATTTCGCAGATGTTTGCTACTCTGATAATCTGTCATAAATATCTAGTATTTACGACCTCCTACCCAAAACAGCCATACAATGGGTCTTTATAAAAGTGATATAGAAGTTGCATAGCCCGCCAAAAAAGACCAAAAGACAGAACTAAAATATGTCGCTCCGTACGCTACAGCGTGCGTGCTTCTAACAACTTTACCTCTGGCCAAAAGAGGACTTGTCAAAGGATTTCTATTTTTGGTTTCCAAAGCAGAGCAGTTCCATCGCTGGTACTTAAATTGTTGCTGACACTCGTGCACAGCCATCTGCGCTCCTTGCAATGCGCTGGCAACAACATCAGCGTGCGCCTTGCAAAGTTCCAGTTGGTCTTTACTTAGAGAAGGAGTGTTCTTACACACAGTGTTTACGTTGAGTATCGGATCCACTTCTAAAGGGAGTCCGGAGGTGAACACGTCGTACCCTGAAAATCTGACAAACCGATGTGCGGCAGCGTGTTGGTTAATCCATCTAAACATCCGGACCCTGCAGCAAGGGCCTAAGAAACCAAAAACACCTACCTGGTATCGCTTGAAAGCGCTCCCAGACACATTAGAACACATGCCAACGCTATTCTTGTTCGAATCGAGAGATTCATGATGAAACTGTTTGAACCGTCCAATTGCCCGACTACTCTGAGCGCACTGCTTATGTACCTTTAGTACTCAAAAGAGGTCTCCCGTGGGTGAGATAATGAGCCAAGCAGTGAGTTTTGAAATCCAATTTCAGTTCATTACTAGCAGACCGCCGACCTCGTGAGTGACACATCAAAGGCTTGAGTTCTTGCTGCTGCGCCGGCAATCAGCGTATCACTGCGTCAGGAGCGATTGGAAATCCATCAGCCTTCATTTCTCGTGGTAGTGACAGGTAACACAGCTTTCTTTGGCATGTTTTTGACTTTGAATGAGTGAGGTCGATTACCCTCGACGACAGACAGGCATGAGATACCCAATTAAGCAACAGCGTGATTTAAGGCTTGTTTTGATGCGGCTTGTGGATAAACTCCTAAACTTGTTAAAAACAGCAATAGTATAATTCTAGAATGTTTTGTCTCAAAATTGAAAAGGCATGACAAAATCCTAAAACTAACAAAATGAAGTGTCACATATACACAGACATAAACATGACGGTACTAAGCAAGAAACACGTCATGAGAAACCCCAGGTCATATCCCGGGGGGGAAGTACTCCACTGAATTTTTGTTGTGGGTGTGACTTCCGGTGCTCAAAACACTGACCCTATTTCAGACCAAAACTCCGGAGGGGGGGGGGGGGGAGGGGGTACTCAACAGATTGGGTTGGGTGGCTTGGGTGGGGAGGTGCGGCCCGGCCGTTCAAACCCTGACCCTGTTTAAGACATAATTCTCTGATTTCCTTATCCCGTTCAAGACAGAATTCAAAATTTTCAGACCCTATCTAAGACATTTAACCCAAAATCATACCCTGTTTAAGACTAGAATGAAATAAGAATACAATAGTTTCTTCCATTGACGGTCCTTTGCAAATTACTTTTACTTCATTGAAATATGCTTTGTTCTTCAAAAAACCAATAAACAGACATCTAAGCTTGTCCTGTTTAAACCATTAGGTCATTTAGCGATACCCTGTTTTAAGACAGAAAGTGAAGAAATAGATACCCGTTCAAGACAAAACACCCTGAAAACCATACTCCATCCAGCCGCACGTCCGCGTTAAGGTCACATAAGGGAGTACCCCCCCCCCTCCCCCCTGGGCCAAAACTGTGCCAGGTTTAGAGCATAAGTTTGCGTATCTGAATTGGTAAATCATTTTCATGATAAGAAATGTTTCGTTTGAAGATTTAGATCAGAAGGCAAACCCCCTAAAACCATTTTGGCAAATAAATGTTTCACCCAACTTTTTGACCCAAATGGCTTAAAAACGAACCATTTAGCAGAGTACCTGCCTTGCTTATACAGGGAAGAACCCCCCCCCCCCCCCCCCAGGATCACATCCAGACAACTATGAGTGCAACTTAGCAAAAACACCAATGGTCATTTAGAGAAGGTCTATTTGAGTAATTCAATTAACAGCCTTTTCAAGTATCAAATAGAGTCAAGATATTCAAGATTCGGCATTACGTGGCGTTAACTTTTAAAATTCTAAAATCTTCAAGTAAATCGTAAGTGATATCAAGCGTTTGATGACGAAACAATTTTGTAGCAATGCTTTTGATGAGAAGAATTTTTGATGAAAGTGTGCCAAAAGTCCTTTTAAATTAAGCTGCACCACACAAGCGCCGTATGCGACTCAAGCGCCAAAAAAATCTGGCAGAATATTCAGCAGATCAGCCAAAAATAACCTAAAAACAACAAATAACATAGTTTATTTACGAGGTGAATGGCATTTAAGTCGAGCAGAGTCGACAGTGTATTTTTTCCGGTTAATTGAATTGCTGAGACGCCCCAAGCATAGCGACGTATAAATTAGCCTTATAACTTGTTATTGACACACCGCAAATAAAGTTTAATAAGCTTAGCGATTTTAACAGCGGAATGACAATAAAGAAACAGCGCGCCAACTAACCACAACAATTTGAAACGACTAATACTGATGGTTGAATGTGATCATCCAATAAAGGAAGGCAAATACTACACAGCTTTTTCAATTTACGTTGTAGGAAAGCCCACGCGACAAGACCGCAAGGTGATATTGATAATCTATTAACGATTTACCATGGAAACTCAGCAAAACCTCACTCTAAAGGAAAACAAATCATTGGGGAAATTCTTTATAGTATTTTTTCCCATCCTTTGGCACTGCCAATCGTAACATTGCAGCAAAATTAGAAGAGTTACAAGCTACCCATAGTTCCTTTTTATCTTGTCACGAAATCTTGAGGTGAGTTTTAAAGAGGCAATGTCACCTATTTGTATTGTTAATCTAAATGGTCAAAAAAACGTACTGTGTTTGTATCGATGGAAACGTTAAAATAATGGTTTCAGTTTTTTTTAACAATAACCCTACTAGTGCACAGAATCTAGTCAGTATTACCTTTGGCTGCGGATGAGTGGGATGACCAGGATTGAAATGGCTGCAACTTGAAAAAATGGCCATTTTAAACAATCCATTTCAATCCTGGTCATCCCGCAGCCAAAGGCAATAAGGACTAGATCAGTCCTTGTGCATTTTGAAGAATTGCCAAAGTTTTTTCTTTCTCGATGCTCTGAGAGCAATTTGACGTAAGAGAAAATCTTCCGTGACAGTTAAAATCAGACAACGTTTATTGAAATAGCTGCATATACGTTACAAAACTGACGTTCGCAAACTGAATATTTATTTATGAGGGATTCGTGACTGAATTTTTAACTGACATCAAATGAATTTCATCTCAAAAATACCTGACAGTGGCAAACACGCCTTGTTCAGTCGACGTTTCGCGATCGAACATTGCCACTTTCACAAATTTCGAAACACGCATATGGGTATTAAGACTAAACTGCCGGAAGTAATAAATTTTTTCAACAGGTTGATGTCTGGAACTGAGCAAATCACGATGCAAGTTGATAATTTTTCAGTGGGGGAATCAACTTACTGTTAGTCCTCGGTTAGCAGGGTACAGGTTTGCCCTTAAAGAGGGTGGTGCGGGGATAAAATATGGGAACTGGCGATTTGATTTGCCCTTTTTGGCTGGAAAAGTAGGATTTGATGCACTGAGAATGGGGTCTTTGAGATCTTTGAGAATGAGATCTGGGGCAAGCTGGCTGGCTGGAAAATGGGATGTGTAAGCTTCCCCACCTCCCTCTCACGACCCTTATTAAACTGTTCACTTATTCCCATTATTTGTTTTATTTTCCAACGTTTTTACACGAGCAAGGCTCTATCAACTCGCCCAGCATACACAATCAAACTCCGTGTTAAGAGCCTTCAACAGTCAACGTTTTGCAAACCATGCTGTGATTAAATTTATCCTATTATGAATATTATATAAATTACGTCAAAAAAGTGCACTTTCCTCTTTGTTAAAGCCAAACGGTTCTTATAGAGGGATATAATTTATCAAGGTTAATCAGTTAAAAATTACGATTCTTTAACAAAGTCGGTACAGGTGAAAGTTTAACAGTTTTAAGGGAGTGATGTCCGGAACCAAATCACGGCTATATAGTTGAAATTTCCTCAGGAAATCAACTTACTGAAAGTCTAAGTCTAGACTTAAATCTTGATTAACAGATTACGGCATATAGTCCCTTTTCTTTGTTGTATAGTTATTTCTTTAGTTGTTTACTTGTTTATTTATTTGTTGAAATTTATTTTACATCTTTTTCTTTGATATAAAGTATATGAAATGATTCATATATGAACTGCGGATGTAGATGAAAGTGAGAAGTGTTCAGAAGCCTGAAAAACGTTCAGGCTTCAACGGGATTCGAAC
This sequence comes from Pavona decussata, assembly GCF_977016875.1. NCBI lineage: Eukaryota > Metazoa > Cnidaria > Anthozoa > Scleractinia > Agariciidae > Pavona > Pavona decussata. The sequence continues at coordinate 1,776,144 of NW_028145452.1, forward strand.
CCGTGACCTCCGCGTTACCGGTGCGATGCTCTACCAAAAATGAGCTATGAAGCCACACATTAGGAGCAAGGTCAATTGTGGGTTCCCATTTTCCCGTGAAAGGAGTGAAATGATATAAAGTATATGAAATGATTCATATATGAACTGCGGATGTAGATGAAAGTGAGAAGTGATCATCGCAGTGAATTTTCCAATTAATGAAATGGGAATGATCACTGCGATGATCACTTCTCACTTTCATCTTTTTCTTTCTTGCACTTGAGAAGGCGTACCTAACCCGCCCTGCATGCAATCTTACTGTGGAGTGAGTCTCCGGTTTTAATCTTGGCAAAGTTGTACATTCATCCTATCATGAATACTGTATAAATTGCGTTTAAAAAGTACAAATTGCTTTAAGGTGAAGCCAAAACGATTGTTAAAGCGGGATACAGTTTATCTTGATCAATGCGGTTAAATTTGTAATGCTTCACGAAGTCGGTGTAATCTGACCAAAGTTTAAGCTGATCAAATCCGTCCAAATAAAGATTAAATATAGTTATTAACTCTTTAAATCGTGCTACCCTTTTTTACTGCAACCCTTAAGAATTACAAGCTTAAGGTAGATTCCCTATAAGAGGTATTAATATCAGCTAATTGTCTTGCCGAATTCAGTTGAAAAAAATTCATCCAAGTCACCAATTTACTTGATACTCGCTGGAAATTTCTTTTTGTATAATTTACCTTTCACTTTTTAGCATTATCACCTCAAATAAGCAAGCTGCAACCACCGCGACAAAATCTACGAGACACTTGGCAGAAGAAGCCCAACAACCCCTCCCCCTCTCCTCTAATCAAAGTTGAAATAACCAACCTTGGAGCCAACCAAGTTTTGAACAGTCAACTTTACTGCGAGGAGGAAGGGGTTGTAAGGGGCCTAGCTGTCACGATCTTTTCGTCTGGGGTTTAAGAAAGGTAAAGCTTTGGACGTTCTCCACTTGACATGTCTTAACCGTAATTTTCGTTGGTGCTTTATACCAGTGCTGTCGTGTTACGTCATTTCTTTTCGGTGAGGTACTGGCCTCGTTGAGAGAGTCTACGACTCGACCTACCTCATCCTATTAGTGACGGTTTCTCAGTTGTCTAAGAAGAAACCAAAACAGATCAAAACGGTATTATGCCTCTTGTGCAATGCATTGTGCTTAACCTTTCAAGTCCCAAGAATGCAATGGACAAATGTTCTAAATATTTCTGGCAAAAAAGTTTGATAGCATAGCAGAGAGATGATGCACGCTTGTTACAATTCAGCGGTGAAGTTTTAAGTTTTGGATCTAACAGACTCAAAATTCACAATCACCCTGCAATGAAACAACACGAGAAAAAATCCGGTTCTTGTTGCTGTTGTTGAAATCACTCTTCACTTGTAGACTCGCTTCCAACCGTTGCCATATCATCTCAATAAACAGCACCGCGGAATTGTATTGTGCAGTAGCTTTTATTTACTTTGGATGAATCACCACACTTCTGGATTCACTGACAATTCAAAACTGGTTAGAGAACTGAACCACCTTTTAGAGCATGATAAACAGTTCCGAAGGGAATCACTGTGCAATAGCTTTCATTTGAATGACTAAGCTTCTGCTCTCAATCATTTCATCCACAAACCTATGGTACATATCACAACTAAAGGATTGACATCGAGAAGGCAGGATTATGCTGGTACTCGAGTTCACTTGACCACGTCAAGGTCAAATTGCTTGTCCTTTCTTCAACCCTCTCCTTGCTCCTACGGGATAAAGAGAGAGGGAAGTTTCTACGTCCGGCCATCGAGAACTTATAAGATTAGCAAAGTATAAGGTTGTGCGGTTAGCTTAGCTGAGGTTGTGAGTGTTGTGCGTTTATCGAGAGTTTTCTATGCCTACAGATTGACGTAGATTTAACAATTGATTCACGCTTAACATGTGCGTATATCGAGTTATGATGCACGCTGAAAAAGAGCACGAGAGAAGTCTGTGTAAGAGTTGTTCGAGGCGTAGCTCGGGAGAACAACTCCCCCAAGTGTACCAAAATGATGTACGTACAACTAAATGTGGTGGACCAACTGTTTTCTAACATTGCCCGTGGAAATAGACACAGATGTACGACAATGAACTTGGCGAAAGCCGGGGAAAGAAGTCAAAAAACAAAAACATCCGCGCGAAGTAATCTACAAAGTGAAAAGGGGGTTAGCGTCTTTAATTCTTTTGTCCATTTTCTCGACCGGAGATGTATTAAATTAACTCTATTGCACTAGGCCGCTGATACGAGAAAAAAAACTGATCTGCAAAGCACGAAACGGGTCGACTTTGCTTACGATCAGCATGCTCAACAAGATTACGACTGATGCACGCTTGTGTGTACTGAATGTGATTGTGTTGATTTGCTAGCTCAGTATGTTATAACGAGAATAGAGAACATTTAAATGGACATGTCGAAGTTGGGTTGGTTTCATCAGTTTTTGTTACTGCACTTTCCGTGCTTTATTGGCAGTCACTGTTAGCAATGATGGACCTACATAACGGTGAGACCTGAATAATTCTTTTCCGCTGTAATCTTCTCTAGCAAGAGGACTCAATAAATTGTCAAGCTCTAGTTAAAATAATTCAATGCTAGGAAACAATCGCAGAAATCAGATGTTCTTTCAAGTTCTACTGGGGAACAGTATAGTCTGGGATAATATATCATTCAACTTGACGGCAGAAGCGACTGAAAATTATGACATGATACCTTTCATGATACGAAAATTACTGATCCAGCAACGTATGCATATGTGTTTAACTTTAATTCTGTTAATCATGTAACCCCAAAAGAACTTTCTTCTCTCTCTTTAAACATTTTGGACCATTTTGTTGCAGAAATTAATCCAGGCTTTCGTTATGTCGATCGATAGATGCATGCCAATTCCCTTGTCTCAAATAATTTTCTCTAATGTCTGTTTCCCATGCTAAGGCTTAACCTCGGCATGCCATAAGCCCTTGAGCACTGGGAGGTATTAAGAAGAGCATAAATCTGCTGCCCCTTTGAGCTTGTTAAAAAGGCCACGAGGTTACTTTATCGTGGATGATCTTTGACTATCCCCTTCAAACTTGGCCATATCGCTTGGATTATGCGGCCTCAGGGTTAAACCTGTGAAACCATTATCACTCTTAGCGTAGTCGGGCTTAAGCACGAAACACTCCTAAAGAAGCACAATGAAGACATCAAAAAAAATTATAAATAATTTTAATTCTATCAGCGAGAGAAGAACTTAAAATTCGTCTTACATTGTAAAACCCATTTAGCCAAATTAATAATTCAATGCAATAATGCAGATAACGTAGTCATTTCAAAACAGGGCCGGTCCCTACACAAGATGAAGTTCCTTTTTGTTAAAGTGATGCTTGAAGTACTTATCAAAAGAGAAAACTCGACTACATAACGTAGGCATCCATTGTCCGCCTCTGCATTCTCCAGGTAGAATGTGTGGTCGATGTTCAAGATTGTCTTCGTTCAAGTTAGGTTGTCGTTTTTGTTCTTCTTCATCATTGGGTCACTTCATAAACAAACTGGAAGATGAGTGGGTTTGTTTTCGTTTTAATTTTGAGCTTAAAAAGTTATGTGAGACAATACTTAATTCATCAATCATTGTTCATTCACTCTCGAGGTGTAGTTTCCTCAACCCAATCACATTATGTCTGGCATCTCATCTCATTTCCCTGATTCAGTCTTATCTTGCATGCTCTGTCCATACACCTGTTGTCTGTCTTTCAGGACCCGCCCATTTCTGTTTAGCCAATTTTTAAGGAATTTTGTCATGGGGTTTCACTGAAAGCTGAGAATTTGGGCCAAAATTTTACCTCTGAGCTGAGAAATACCGCGATTTTCAGTTATTGATAGCCGAGACCAGGAGCCCAAAAATTAAATAGTAGCTGAGAAATGACTTCAATTTTAACTCTTAGCTTGGAAGTGGCCAAAAAACTAATAACTGAGATTCCAGTACTACCAACCAGAATACTTTATTTTATTCATAGTCCACAGCATAACACTCTGATGATGATTATAATTATTTCTTTTCAGATCTATTGGTTTTATGGTGCAGTCTTTTCCAAGAGTACGTTATTTTCCATTTATGGTTGGGACACTTCGTGAAGCTTACATGTGGTCTCGACGTGAGCCTTGGATCGCTGACCAGACGACGTCGCATACTCCGCCGGCTGTGAGTTGTTCATGAAGCGTCTAGCGTTTATTATGGTGACTAAAAAGAGCCATTTGGGTACGACTGTCCACAAGTTGCTCTTGATTTCTCAAATATTTGCTCAAAAAGTTGCTGAAAAGTTGCACAAATAATCCACAAAGTTGCTTTCTTAGAAAAGAAGTTGCTGAGGCTCGCCTTTTGTTTCGAAGTGACAATTTGCCCTCTCGACCAGACCGCCATTTATTCCCTGATGTTCAAAAATCGGTAGGTGCGTGGGGTCAATTTCATGATACTCATATTAGTTTTAAAAATCAATCCGGTTATCTGATCCCATGAGGTGTCTAAAGGTGGCGTGTTGAGCAGGCTTTTTGCCATTAGAATTCTTTAGGAACAAAGAAAGCAAACGTGTAAATTCAAAGTATAATGTACCATGTGAAAATATGTTTCACCGGCGAGGAGTCGAACCTCGGTGTCCTGCATTCAACGCAGACGTGATAACCGCTACACCACAGGCGAATCCACGGTGACTGCAGGCGAAATGGCACAGCTTATTCTTATTACATCACTAAGATCACGGGGTCACCCCTCAAATTCCCGCCTCCCCGAGCTAATGCCCTACCCTAGCGTGCTCCAGACCTCTCCTCGAAGACATATTTTCAGCCTCAATCAATTACTACGCATTCATGCTTTACAAACAGGTCGAGACAACCTGACAACTACCTGACCCCGCCTCAAGGCAAAGTTAAATTTAGCCCCTGATATTCCACGGTTACGTGTGTCTCTTGTAGACTCTTGGATAGATCGAAAAAAGAAAAAAGCAAACTCGAAAATACGTAAAATACGCGGGTATGATTAAAAACAGTGCCGCTTCTTTTTTCCCCGTACATTTGCTTTATATTTTCGCAGTTTTTATTTTTTTATAGCTCATTTCCACCTTCATTCGCGTCCAAAGAGCCCGTGATTTGGTTTATGCTAATTGCTGCTTGGCGCAGACCAAAGATTCGAGGTCTCTGCGGACGAAATGTTCCACTTTGAGAGCTTGGAACAGCTATTGAGGGTTCGTTTTCACATCCGATGGAAAACCGTTCAAGCGAGCTCTTTTTCTTCTTTTCTTTTTTCTGTTTTTAACCTCTTGCGGAAGAAAACTATTCTCAGCTTGGTTTTCTGGCGAATCTTCGCGAACATTTTATTCTTTCACTCCAAACTCACATACAGGATCATTTAATTATTTCACTCTCCGTTAGCTCTGATCTAAACTGCTTCAAAGTTAGCTTTACAGTTGCTTATGTATCGACTTGTCTTGTTGTATATTAATTTTTTTCACCGTATTGAATCTCATAACGCTGTAAATTAATTTACGAGGTGTATAGCTTGATGGCAGACCATGGCATTAAAATCATTGTAAATTTCATCTCAGTTACTTCTAACGAATTCCAGAGAAAAAAAAGACACAACGCTAGCAATGACATGTTTCGACAGCTGTCGAACCACGCCAATAACTAAAGAGTTGCGTGTGTTTTTTTTTTCTGAAAAATAGCTACAAGCTTACTGCTGTCAATTGCTTTTGAGCTATGATCAATATCGACCCCCAAAGTGCTTATCAACGGGAATATTAACATAATGCCTCATTAATAAAAGCTCTCTAAAAACTGGTCTCATGTCCGGCATGCTTTCGCCGCTTTTTCGGAAAGATTCACGTCCTTAAGTTGAGTCCCTTCTGCGATTAGTGCAGGCTATTCAGAAGTGTGTTATTTAAAATAAGAACTAAGATTTGGTGGGTATCAAGTTTGTCACAGAATAAACCTATTTAAAAGTGCAAATTATTATTTTTAAGGTAGGAAAAAGATAAGAAAAAATGGATTACTCTGTGTACTACTGATAAGAAACCCCGCTGAGATTATCGCGACCTAAGCGGGACGTTTTAAAGAAAGTAACGTGTTTTTATGAAACTATCAAAGCAATTTTATAATTATCCCTACATGTTTCCTCCGATTTATTCAAATGATATACCGGAGGTCCAAGTATGCATCTTTTAAAGATTTTGGAAACAATAAATTAGCCAGTCACAGCCGTCACTGGAAGAAGAGATTTCCGTTAACGTTGGCAATTGTCATAGACGAAACAAAGACATACTCAGTGTAGGGCTGTAGTTTCTAAGTAAGATAGGGTTCACTGATTTCGATAAATATCTGCATGTTCGAAAGACCAAAATCTCCTCAGAAATTCGGATTGCTTTGTGAAGAAAAAATAGGGTCTTTTGATGTTTGCCACCTAAAATTTTAGTAACATGGGAAAATTAATAACTTTGTTTCCGAAGGGGTGAAAAATTTCGTTTATAGAGTAAGGCTAGAACGACATTCCAAAAGTCCAACAGCAGCTTGTGAATTCGGAGGATAAGTATCTGGTCCCTAACTGTTTTTAATTTATTTTTTATTTTTTCACGTACAAATTCAGCTTAAGAATCCCAACGGATCAGGCTGTGTTAGCGTACACTACTATCCCTTCAGAAGCCGAAAAATATCTTTGAAAACAAAACAAAAAAAACCCAGCAACATTTGGAGTATTTTTATTTAATATATTCTAGTCGGGTGCTCTCGATAAGTTCTCCCTTTTGCACCTTTCAGAAAGAGTTTGATGTAAAAAAAACAAACACGAGACACAGTGTTTCATCACATATCAAACACAGAGAAGAGAGTTTAAAATACGATGCGTAGCGGAGTATTTTTGACGAACTTCGAGGTTTTTGATATTGTGATGAAACACTGTGACAAGTGTTTTGATATAACTTCTCAAACGAACTGATTTTGACGGGGAAATTAAGGATGCAAAAACGAGGAGTTTTTCATCAGATATCCAAACACGTCACTGTGGTCAATGATTTCCTTTGTCTTTGGCTGTCTATCTCAGATCATAATGTTATATTTGTCAGCGAAACGTTTGCTCTTTTTTGTGATAAAAACACTTCATCAGAATAACTAATTTCATAACAGCTTTAAAAAGTGTAGTTTTCTTCAAAACAAGTTTTGAGAATCAAGGTTCATGAAATTAATCCTGGCTATTTAAATTTGTCACGGAGTTGTAGTTAGTTTTTAGGCTCATACAATTTCTAATTACAGTCTTGCTGTACGTTATGCATATGCCTTTACTTACAAGCCTTTTGAAATTGCAACGTTAATGTCAAATTGTTGTGGCGGCAAACAAGCTCTTTCGGTGTCGATTATAAAAGAAAACTGTTTCCATCAGTGTACAAGTTTTTCCGTGAAGGTGTATCGCGCTCACAATCACACAATTATATCAGATTGAAAAATGTATCTTTGCACGTCTTTTTTCCAAAAAAAAATTACGTAATAAAAAAGCATTATGGTGAGAGTGAGACTGCAAGTGGTCGTCTTTTTTTTTTTCAGACTCTTGAAATGAGCGGAAATGTTAGTAGAAATGCGCTTCGTCTCTCGCTTGTGAGCTAAATCCAGTACATCACTTAGGAAACGAAAGAGACTGCTCCCTCAGTCCAATATCTCAAGCACTTCTTTATCAACCTAATAACACTGTAAAATAAAAGCACTCCTAAAGCAGACGTTGCTTTTTTCGGGTGTTTCTCTAGTGCTATTTGTTAGAAAAAGCGCAATTCATAATAGTTTAGTAGAAATGACTGACAAGCAACTGATGTCATGTATTTGTGAAAGCCCGGTTAAACTATAAACAAACTCATATGCTTTATTTGGAAACGAAGATATTGAGCACTAAAACAGAATTGTTTGTCATGTCATGTGCTCTTTTTGAGGTCATTTATCTCAACACCAAAATATCGTTTATACAGTTACTTTCAAAAAGGATAATATACTAATTAGATTGCCTAACAATACTAAAGTAAGTAGATTTTTTCTTTAGGAGAAGTAATCAAAGAGGTAGCAGTTTCCCTTTATTTTTTACAATATTATTTTTCTTTGAAAGTTTTGTGTGTTTACAGGTTTTTTTTTTCTATTCTCAGAGATAAGTGACATATCAGCGTGTTTTTCTTTCTGATTATGACGCGTCCAATTCTTTATCAACGTCAAGTTTTTCTTGGTGCCTTAATTAAATTCTCAGTCATAATGAAAGCTCTTTTCTAGAAAGGATATTTAGGTTCTTCTATGTACGTAAAAGAAAAATGTTTTCGAGTATAAAAATTAAATCTAAAAAAAATTAATACTAACTACAACCTCGGATTCTGTAGAGCATATTAGCTAGACAATTTTTTTCTTGAAAATCAGACTCAAAAGTTCAAGAACCCCAAAATACGAAGACAACAGCTCAAAATAAAAGCCATTTTTAGCAATAAATTCATTGGCTAAGAGCTTTGTTGTGTGAGCGTAGCCTCGAGTGTTTGCAATTATAACCTTTACACAAACGAAATGATAATCAAGGGTAATGATATCTGCATTACACTTCATTATTCACCAACTTTAATTCCCCAATTTGGAAGGTTCTTATTTCCTTTATTTACTTTACGGCTGATAGTTATTGAAAAATGAATTGGTTTGCGACATTTGACGACTGTGAACTTGGCTTGTACGTGATGGTGTTGTAATCATCATTTTATTTTCGATCAAAATCTGTAGTACAAATTTGCTTCCTTGTGTGTATATAGGTATATAACTTCCAAGTAAGATTACAGTTTAAAGATTTCCATACAAATCAACCGTTTTGCTTTCAATTATTTCTATGTTTATTTTCCAAAACATAAAACTCAAGCATCAAACTTTATCTCCACGAAACATTTGTTAAGGGGCAGGAACCCTTTGGTTGCCTGAAGCAAGACGCCAGTTGAAGTGTTCTGTCATAAGCTCCGGCTGCTCTGCTTAGCAAAAATGGCTCCAAATTGATTAGGAAGTTAAGTCTATTTCCTGCCCAAGTATTTTGGCTTACGTTTATGAAATTTCCATGTCCATTTTTCCTGACCACGCAAACAAAATTTGGCTATAAATGAAGCTTCGCTACATGACTCGACACGCTCTTCCAGTTCCCTCCAAAAGGCACTTCGTGGAATCAAAATGGCTGCAAGTTTACTGATAGCAGTTTCGCTAGGAATTTTTCTTTGTATCTCAGGTAAGAAAAATTCTGATAGCATCATGTGGAAATTTTAATTTGCCTTCTCAGGAGTGAAGCGTTTGCTTTTGGTCATGGCAATTTTTTTAAAGAGAAAAAGGGGACTGTTATATTACATAACATCAACCTACAGAACCAGGGAAAGTACTGCTTCAATTGAATGACCACATTTTAAGATTCTATCCAAGTCTCAAAAATTAAAAGTACCTTGTGAAAAATTTGAAATAGCATCAGAGAGGGTTTATTTGAATAGTTGCATTTCAGAAACTCGAAAGTGAGAACTACGACAGTTTGCACAACTTTCTCGCGAGTACTGAGCATAGGAACAAAAAAGCATCAGATGTTATTTTCATTTCCCTGTACCCGCTTTCCCCGAAAGCCTTCCCTCTTCGGAATAACTGAATTGTTTCATTACATGCCTTAGTCTTGAGAGTCAAATCTCTTGTTTTTAAAACATTGTACATCAGTATAGTTTAAAACATCGGAAAGAATTTCAAATTATTTGGCTTTTCAACGCGATGATGACATAACTTGTAAGATGAGAATCACCATTCATGGGGCACCTAACAGTTGATTTCGGAGGATATCTGTTCAGATGGCATTGTTCGCCTCAAAACCGTATAGGTTGATTCCCTCAGTCACTGCTTTTATCTGTAGTTCCACCTAACATATTTCGTTGTCCTAAATTTAGTAATCACAATCTCATAATGGCAAAAAACACCAGCACCAGAGGAAAAACCAGCGTTTAGTAGTTGGAAAACTGATATTGCAAAAGTAAACCTCGGCTTCATGTTTACGTCAGTGAAACGTAACAGAGTCGGTAACTGTAGAGTATCTTTGATTCATAATCAGCCAACTTGAAAACTCAGTTCTTAAAGCCTCTTCAGCTCTTTCCTCCCAGATAGAGCGTATTCATACGACGTTGGATCGCTCGTAATGTGGGTCGGACTTTTATGGAGAAAACACCGGAAACACCACTTAGAAAATCATGAAACGAAAGCTACTAGGCCGTGGTCATGACGGCGCCATTTGACTACAACTACCAGAATTCATTTCGTTTAGCTTTTAAAATTCGAATTAAGTTAAGGTTAAGGCCGCGCGTGTGTGAATCCTAAAGTGTGACTGTTCAATTGAAAGCTACTGAGCAGTACTTTCCTGTGGTGCTGTTTATTATGCTGTACAAAGTGGTTCTAACTCTTGAGTCTGTGGACGAAATACCATTCAAATGAAGCTACTGAGCAGTACTTTCCTGTGGTGCTGTTTATTATACTGTACAAAGTGGTTCTAACTCTTGAGTCTGTGGACGAAATACCATTCGAATGAAGCTACTGAGCAGTACCTTCCTTTGCTGCTGTTTAGTTATGCTGTGCAAGGTGGTTCTAACTTTTGAGTATGTAGACGAAATCCTAAAGTGAGACCATTCAAATGAAAGCTGCAGATCCGTTCTTTCCTGTGGTGCTGTTTATTATACAAGGTGATCTGTGTACGAAATTCTTGAAGGAGACTATTCAAATGAACGATTCTGAGCAGTGCTTTACTGTGCTACTAAAATTGGTCAAACTGCCTATTTACACTGATACCTCACTCGCGTATGAGTTGTCTCTATATCACCATGAGTAGGAAGAGATAAAGTTTCAAAGAAATGTTAGAAACAAAAAGTTAATGCCAATTTTATCCAAGACACAATGCAAGAACTAAAAACGTCTGCTTAAGTATTCCCCGAGCAGTTTAAAACCATTTCCATCTTGGCAGTCGGTCGACGAAGCCATTTATGAACAGCTTCAAGCCGTTTTAAAGGAAAGTTTGGCATTATTTAATTTTTCGGCTGCCATATTGATGAAATGTTTCCTTTGGATTTTCAAACTGTTGCTAAAAATATCATGATGATGCTGCCCGTTTTATTACTATCTCTGCATGGCCAGTGTTCCCAATGTTTTGTTCAAAACAGTCTGAAATAATATTCATTTCCTCTTGCGCCAAGGTCAATATGTCTCTTAATTTCTGTTTTTCGGTTGCTGTTATTAGCGCTGGAAATGCTGCCGAGTAATTTAATATCAACAATAATGTTATCAAAATATGTTTCGCTTTTGCTTTGAATAACAAGTCCTTCAGGAGTTACAGTAGCAGCCTGCTTGAATTTTTCATTTTGAAACCGGGTCACAAGAAAATATCGCTCTCCCCTGACAACACTGACAACACTAACAATCTTTTTTTCTCAGAATCAAAGGAACAAGGGGATCAGTTCCTTAAAGAAACCCGAACGGGGTATTTGGTCTGAAAAGCATTTTTCAATCCGTTTTACGGCCTTCGATTGGTTGTAGAAGCATGTCATTGTACGGTAACACAGCCTGAAATTTTTCATCCGCAGTTCTCAAACTTATTAATAATTCATCAAGAGAAAACAAAGGAAATCACTACCGTGACCGTGGTTTGGATACGTGATCTTAATTACCATAAAATTTTGCCATCTTTAGCCTTGAATTTCTCCAAGAATTGTTGATCATTTGAGAAGCCATATCAAACACTCGAAAGTGTGTTTCATCAGATATCCAAACTCCTCAAAGTCGTTTAAAAAAAACTCGGCTGCGCCTCGTTTTTTCAACCTACTTCTCAGTGTTTGGATATCTGATGAAACACTCTTCCTCGTGTTTGATATATTACTTCAAATATGTGAATTTCCTTTTCACGTCCACAGTCTGGTCCTTTAGGATTCTTTAGCTGAAACTGGAATCACAGAAGGTTTTAGAAATGGAATGGAATTTTATCCCTAAGTCTCCTTTTTTATATATTTTTTTTAATAAAATTGTAGGTAATTACCTTCCTTTACAAACGTCCAAAGATTTGCACGCGCGCTCTAATGACGCGTGACGTATAGGGCGCGCATGTGCATTACAGTGAACTCTATTCACCAATCATAGCATGCGCATTTCTTCAAATATTTTATGATATGCTTTACAAGGTAGCTCTAAGCCCCAGTATCAAAATGAATCATCTCCTCATTTTTGTTCCACGCATTTCTTACGGTACCAATTGGGAGAATTTGTTTGAACATCAAAATCATCAAATGGCCATAACAACTAAAATATATTTTTATAATAAGTAAGCCCAAAAAGACTAATTAGAGCCAGGGTTAATTAGGTGTACGTGAAATCAAATAATCTAAAAAAGGAGCAAGGCTGATTTCACGGTCAGGTAACTCATTGTTACGTATTTTGTTATCGTCTACCACGTTGTAACGTTAGCTTATACCTATTTACCAATCGTATTTTCAAATTTCAAATTGTAACGTTTTTGTTTATGTAACTTTAGCCTTTTTTCAGGTATCTATTGTAACTGTTTAAAATTGTAACGTATCTTGCCACAGGGTCAGTCTCAAACATACCCTGAAAAAGAAAGGCCGTGCCTTTCGAAATATTGGAAAATAGGGGGCTTCACACTAGAGCTTGTAAGTATAATCTAAGTGCACTTGAAACCTACTTTGAGTGTGAAGGGGTAAAACCTACCAACTTGAACTTTACTTAGTGACCATGGAAACTTTCGCAGTTCAAAGAAGCCGAAGTACGCCGCCAAGTATGGCCAACACCACACTTGAGAACGTACTTGACCAATAGGGAAAGGGAAACCAATTGAAAGCGATGTGCTGCGGTGCCAGGACAGATAAACATTTTGCCGTGAACTAAAATAAATTTTAAAAAAAATCAAAATGGATGGTTGGAGATACGCCTCGCAGTTTGAGGACTCCATGGAACAGTCTTTTTTGTAAGTAAACATAAAAAAGAAGGAAAAGCCGATTTAAACTTACGATCTTATTTGAATTTCATCTTTACGGACAGCCTGAACCATCGATTTTCAGTTCAGAAGATGTCGCCTGTTCTTTTGTTTTGTCGCCAAGTACTCGTAAACAATGAAGTACCTATGCATTTCCTGTAATGTTAAAACTCTCTGAGTTAAAATTAAAGACAAAATAAAGAGTAAACAACACAAAACGTTTTTCCGTTGTAAAGGCTTCATGATTTTCCGGCGAGCAGTCGCATTTCTGATTTTACCGCGAACGATGATTGACAGCTTGTGCTTCAAGTGTATACTTTGTCACCAGGTGTGAAGCCAAGTTTTCTAAAGTGCGACTTGAGATTTTCAAGTGCACTTGAATCAAGTGCTTACTTGAAACTAACTTAGCTTGTAGTGTGAAGCCAACAAATATACTTCCCTGACCGTGAAATCAGCCTTGCTCTTTTTTTAGATTATTTACTTTACATTTCTTTTTTTGCTGATTAGATCCTTCACTACAGGATCTGGTACTTTTATTTTGTCACGGTGGTCCTTGCAAACACAGTTTATCACTGGTTTTTACTGTACGTGAAATCGTTCATTTTCGATTCTCTACAATAAATTGATTCTTAACCACTTATTGATAATTTTTTTTTTCAGAAGCAGACTTTTAGATTGGTGCGCCAATTAGTGCACTACTATTTTTTACCACAATCGTTTCTAATCTCGCAATCTGATTGGGTAATTTTCCGTTGTCGATAAGAGTCTAGACAACGCTGCTCGCGTCAATCAGCGCGCGGAAATTTTGACAGTTATTGTAAAAATTTTCTTTGACTTTAATATTGTGGTAAAAAACAAATCGAAAGTGGTTAAGCGTTGTCTGCACTCTTATCGACAACGATATTAGTCATCACAGTGGTCAAAATTTGTTGTGGACTCACTCGGCTGCGCCTCGTAAGTCCACAACATTTTGACCACTGTGATGACGAATATCGTTGTCGATAAGAGTGCAGACAACGCTAAACCGCATTCGATTTGTTAAATAGACCAGATGTTATCGGCTGCCGTTAGTTGCGTTTTGCTGGCGTAGCACGCGCAGAACTGTGAACCGTTACAAAGCCGTGATTCAGTTGGCTTTTAAAAACAACTGATGAAGGCCGAAGTTGTTTGGCCGAAACGTCTTTGATGCTTAATTAACGTTAACAATAGTGCCAAACAAAAAATTTTTAGTTCTGATAATAAAGTTGTTGTTTTTGTTGTTGTTGTTGTTTTCCAAGGAACTTCGTCCGGGCAAAAAGGAGGAGTAAAACAGATGTGGCCGCCGAGGCCTGGAGACGATGGATACGACGGTTCTGGAGTAACAGAACAAAAAGGCCCAAGAGTTGGTTCGACTCCTTCCAAAAATCAAGCCGATGATATAAATCAACCTATCAAGGCGTTCAACGCGTGGAATTATCAACTTGGTGGAGGTCCTCCCCCTGGCAAGAGATCCCAAGCTCGTAGATTTCTTAGACAGTGGAATGCCCGCCTTCAGAAGTTCGAGGAAGACTAAGAGTTTGTCGAAGCAACTGCGGATAAAATGATGCTCTAGATAACAGTTAAATTAACGTTAAGAAACATGGACATTCGTTGACTGAGTGCTGGAAGAGCTCGAAATATATAGCAAAGTTGTTGTATTTTATTGTCAATAAATATCTGTAAGCTTCGCTGAAAGATGTACTTTTAATTGATCTTTGGGCACATGAGTGCTTTGTCAATGTGTACATGTCAAAGTTCAATAAATTAATATCTTTTGTCCATAATATTCGCTAGAGATTTAAAATACTATTTTACAAGGCTAAAACGTTAAACAATTAAGAAACCAAACGTTTTCGACTATTTAAGTCATCTCCAGTAAGATTAATCAGTCGAAAACTTTAGGTTTCTTCATTTTTTAACTTTTAGCCGTGTAAAATAGTTTTTTTCAAAAACTCATTAATGGTCTATAATGCATCACGTGTAGTGCAGTGGTTTTAAAACCCGATAAAACCTCCTTATTAGTATGCGGTGTTTAAGGTATGCTAATTTCCAACGTTCACAAAAGCATCATTGTTATGAACTCTCTTGACACACGCTTTTCAAGGAATGTTTTTGAAGCCGTTCAAAAAAACTCGCAGCACGTGTTTTATAGGATCTAAAACCACTCGGTGGCGCCTCGTGGTTTTAAATCCCGATAAAACACTGCTGCTCGTGTTTTAAACATTACTTAAATATATTTTTTATTAATGTTTATAAAGATGGAGATGTAAAAGAGGAGTGTAGTGCCACTGCAACTGCGACTTTTCTCGTACAATGCCTCGCTCTGCTGCGATCATAAATAGAAGGCCGGTATTGAATCATAAGCACTGATTTTAGTTACAATCCCATCCATATTTCCTTGTAGTTGCACGGACAACGTTTCACATGCGGTCAACAGTGGGGGATGACTTCTACAACCTGTTTCGAGGTGTTTGGCCCAGATTGTAGCTATTAGCGTTCAACCCTGTAATTTCGTCATTTAACTCTATGTAATGGTGTTAGTCTTGTAGGACCCTATTCAGCAGACAACTCCCGTCCGCCGATTACGTCTTCTAATGCTAACAACACGGCTACGCAAACACTGCATTTTTAACTTCCCGTAACTGGAAACCTCTCCGGACACTCAGTCATGGTCCCAGCCACATACAAACACCACATTTTTAACTTACAATAGCTCGAAACCTCTCTGAAGTGGACACTCAGTCATGGTCCCAGCCACATACAAACACTGCATTTTTAAGCTCCCATGGGTAGACACCTCTCGTCAGTCATGATACCAGTGGCAGTGCAAACACTACACTTTAACCTGCCATGAACAGACACCTCTCTAAAGCATACACTTAGTTATGGTCCCAGCCACAAACAAAGACTACATTTTCAACGTCGCAGAAGTGGACACCGGTTCAGGCTAAGCAGACTCGATCTCACTCATGGTCGAAGACAAATACAAACGCAACATAACGACACATAAGTGGACACCTCTCCTAAGCAGAGACTTGAATCAAGTGGGAAGTGCCCTTGTGGTGTCTACCTCCCCCCCCCCCCCCCACTCCCCGGGTGGGGGACTCAACAAGCCAGACCCTTACCCTTTAGACTGTTAAATAATCGGGGTTTTTTCTCCTATTATTTTTTTCGATTGAAAGCTTGGTTCCTTTCGTGCGAAGAGCGCGCGCCTCACCAGGCCTTTTGTTTGGAGATCGAGCACATTCGTTGGCAGACCAAAGCAAAAATACGACGGTTTTGCAGTCTACTTACCCTTTTTATATACTGTACTATTTTTGACAGAAATGGTAACCCTTTCATATACAGTGAAACCCCGCTTTACGGACATCGACTTAATACGGACACTTGTTATTACGGACAGTTTTCTTGGTCTCGCTCCATAAATTTTTTCTTAAAATTAACCTGCTTCATAAGGACACTCTGTAATACGGACACTTTTTCTAGTCCCAACGGTGTCCGTGTACCTTCTACAGAAAATGGTACTCCTTTCACATAACTACACTTTTGACCTACACTGGGAAAGCCGGGAACACTACATCTCATTTCGAATGGGTCGACTGTTCGAGATATTTTGAAAGGCCCTTTTAATTACCTAAATGACAGTTTTCCCTGTCCTTTTCTATATTTCGGCTCGTGAAATCCCTACCCTTTTATACACCTCCAGGCTGAAAAAGGTACCCCTTTAATTTCGGGGCGAGCATCCTCGTGTAGTGCATTAAAGGAATTAAGGACCCCCTCCTCCGCGGCCCTCAGGGTCTACTCTCTAATATAGACACCTAGACAACGTGACAACAATCAGATCAGTGTTTTTATTTTGTGTCCGTATTTCAGAGGTTAGGGTAGCGCGACTCGAACATAACTAAGCTCATGAGTTTTCAATGTCAGGCAATGTAGCAGTCAAGATATTGCCCCAGCATTAGGATAAAGACAAAACCTAGGCATTGAGCCTTTTCTCTCAAGATAGGAAATCCGACGCGAGTTATATTGAGTATATGAATATATAGAGCCAGTTATATGTCAGAATACCGTATTTTAAAAACTTTAACTTTTAATCAGCGATAAGCGTTAATTGACTGAACAACCAGGCTAGCCAGGTTAGCCCAGGCTAACAAGGACCAAACATGTTCTTTACTTGCTATGTTGCTTTTATCCCTAGCTTTCTAAACCATGACTGTTTTATTACTACTCGCCCTCGAGAGAATTTATTTATCGAAATGGCTGTATGGTACAATAGGAGTTTTGGGTTCAGGGATGGAAATATTCCACAGGAGTGTGTGAACGACATTACCAAAGATCTCCGGAATCATATCAACAACAGGATCTCTATGAAATACGCTCCTATTTTTATACCTTTCTGGGACGCGTTTCCTTATATCCTTCAATATCTCGCCCCAGTTGTCCAGTACCTGTTGGGGGTAATCTCTGTGATTGTTGTTTATAGCAGTCACGTGGGTGTATCGTACAACTTGGCCGCGAAATAGAATATCTGATGCTAAAATAACATACTTTTGACTTTCCCACCAACTTATTTCCTCGTAGTCAAGTCTGTACGGCAAAATATGTTGAATGGCATCGGTGTGAAAAGCGTTGATAGCGGCGTCAAAGGTGATGGTCACCGGTAAAATTGGCGGGAGAATTCCAGATGAGGGACGCGCGGAGCAGCAAAGCGCGGGAACGACAGAGCCATTGGGCAAAGATCTCCCGCATCGACTGCAGTAATTACACAGGCCAATAGCGGGCTCGTAGCTAAGTAGAAAGTTTTCAAAAGCTTCGAGTGCGTTTTTAGCACCTTTACTGTAGGTATCTTGGGCAGTGAAAGGAGTGAAGGAAAATTCGACATCTTCATCCATAAAGATGAAATATCGGTATTTGCCATCCCTCTTCGCCGTAGCCAAGTGGTATAAAATATTTCGCCCGCTGCTCCATGTGGTATTCTTCTCGTAAACGTAATCCACACCTGTCCAGTTTGTGGATGAATCTAAACACTGTTGTCCCCAACTCAGCACTATGACGTCGCGTGTAGAGCTGCTTCCAAGTTCTATAAATGACGCTAAATGCTTTGGGAGACAACTCTCCGCTTGGACAAGGTAAACAAATTGTTTTTCGTTGTGATCAGTTGATCCGCTAGCAAATTGATAGCGAAATTCTTTGATGTTCAAGGTATACGAATCATTTGCGAAGAGGAGAGCTCGAAGACGAACATGGATCATGAAAAATAATCCTAAAGCTGATAGTAACACCAAAACGGCACAGCTTGAACTCAGATGAACCTTCATCCATTTACTGTGTGTACTTGAAAGTGAAAAAGACAAAGCGTTTTTGGCTCTTCTCTAAATTTCTCTCAGCGTCTCAGTTCTTCATAACACTAGAGATAAGAAACGTTCTAATTTTTTTATCATTATTCAAACAAAACCTTCACTGGGGTGTGTCAGACAACACAGCAACCACCGGTCACACGGTACCCGAACCAGGGTGTTATTTTGTATTACCTGGTGCTAAGAAAACAATTTAGTGTATTTGAAAAAGGCACAGTAGTCAACCTTTTTTAGTTCGTGATAGACAGATAAATGAACCCCACGTGTCTTAAAGTCACCCAGTACGGGTTTTGAGCTTCATTTTGGCTAATACTATGTCGAATTTTTACATTGAAAGCCTGTTAATACGGTAAAATATTTAACACATTCACCCTTTTGATTTGGGGTTCATGATCTCGACACGGTAAAGTGATTTTCCCAAACATAAAAACTGTCAGTACCGCTCCGTTGTAAATATCATTAATTTTGAGCTGCCACTTGAAAAACATAAAGCACTCCATTCTTTAACTAGTGTAGGATCCAAAATCAGCAAAAAAAAGGTTACAAGAGCCAAGATAAATACATCAATTCTACTTTTTCCAGGTAGTTCTATGTCAAGGAAGCTTTCGATAATTTAAATATTTTGGGAAGAAGAAATGCTAAAAATTTGCAAGTTTTCGCTCCGTTGGCGCGATCATTTAAAAGCAAAACTGTTAATTCAGTGAAGCATTACCAGGCTGGCTTCATATGCTTCAGTGAAATGCCCTTTTCAACAACAGCCTAAGGAATACTAAAACAAAAAGTATTCAGTTTGATAACTTCCATTTGAACAGTTGCATCGCTTGGCATTAGGTTTTATTCCTTGGTCTAAAAATTAGAGCCATCTTTCACGGGACAATTTAAACTGAAAAACAGCCAGTACCATCTGAGGTTACTGCTCCGTCAACGGTTTTCATTCGAATGGTCCATCCATAGACTCCTACACAGGACCACTATATTTAAGGACTGTGATACGGTTGCCTCCTTTTGCCCATCTCGGAATGGTCCTAGAAACTAAAACAAAGGTATTTTTGCGCGGTTTATAAACGTTATTCCAAAATAGCTACCATTTTAATATTCTTTTGTTGGTATACAAATTAGCCCTTCTTACCTCGTTCTCAATGTCAAGGATCAAAAGAATATTTTACCGTTCTTGATTATAAAATATTCGAGGAAATGCGCGCATGATTATTGGTCGAATCGACTTCGTTCTATGTGCACAATGCACGCGCCCTAGGTCACATTCGTCGGTATTAATGAGTCTTATTAAAACTGGATCATTGTACAATACAATTCCAGGGATTTGATTGGCTTAGCGGCCATGCAATTACACCATGACAGAGAAATAGGGACCAAAAAGTTGTCCTACTGTCTTATTAATTAAAAGGGATTTGCAAAGCAAAATCAGCAAGATCTAACAATACTTCTTCATTGTTTTTAATAAAACAATTATTCCACTCACGCTTGTTAGATATAAGACGGATTATAGCCAACACGGCGCTACACGCCTCGTTGGCTATCCATATCGCATCTCATATCCAAAGCGCGCTCGTGAAATAACTGTTAAATAATGTACGCAATCTGCTG
The DNA here is from genome assembly GCF_977016875.1 of Pavona decussata. Taxonomy (NCBI): domain Eukaryota; kingdom Metazoa; phylum Cnidaria; class Anthozoa; order Scleractinia; family Agariciidae; genus Pavona; species Pavona decussata. Next base: position 1,796,166 of record NW_028145452.1, read on the forward strand.
CTAGTATGTGCGCGTGTAAATCTTAGAACATTCTTTAAAGGAAGAATTATAAAAGACGAAGAGTAAATTAGTAATTATACTAAAAATTAAAAGGAAATTTAATGTAAAAAGTGTAATCAATTTCATCACAGCGGACGGAGTTTGAAAGCGCGCGCAAATCACGGGACATTCTATGAACGAAATAAATGATGAAACTAGTTTCTTGTGCGACGTTGATTTATATAAGTACTTGAAAATTGTTAAGAAACGTCTGAGTAGATAGTAATTCTCTCGGTTTTTTCAAATTACCGTGGGCTTCTATAACTCAACACCGCACTCGGTGTGTTTATTATTCAATTCTTTAATACAAATCTTGTAAAGAAATGAAGCTACCACTAAGTAATAATTGTATTAAACCTTTTATTCAAACACTGACTGTCCAAACTTTTGAAGTCTTTTGTAACTTTTTATCCGACGAATAAATTTCATTCTTTGCTTTCCACTGTTTATTTTACGTTCCAGTAGTTTAAGCCATTACTCTAAAAATTGTTTTCATAGCAACCTGCTACAGCTATCATCAAGAAGCAGTGGACCATACCAGAATTCAATTCAACTCTTAAATCCATACAAGCGCAAATTATTTTGTTTCATATGCCAGGAAGCGATTTTAGCGAACAAGCGAATTTATATCGAAGTGAATTTCTAGTGAGTATATATTAGAGTGAATACAAAAGTGAGTAATTAAAATATTGCAATTTTAAACCCCCAAAATACCTGTCACGGAGCAGATTTTGTAGAATACTTCGACGCCAAGGTAGGGGATCAGCTTGATTTATTAAGTTAATGTTCTCAAGGTAAAAGACGGAACCAGAATGAAAATCGTTTTCAAGGCGGCTCTATTTATGTCAAATTGTTAAGTAAATTGGTTTTTTGGAACATAAATACTATTCATATGCGAAAAGTATGTGTCTTGCAGCTGCTCAGGGTTTCACAAATAAAAGAATACTAAATGAAACAACTGAGGCTCTATTCACTGGTGAAAAATTGGTAAAACTTAGAATTCCTTATGGTCTGAATTGCGATAGAGAAGGTGAAATCGCTAGGTCAAAAGGCGGATAGCTTTAAGGCTGAAGAAATAAGTAAAATCAAGCTGGGAATAGCAGGGCTAACAACAAAGAGCTCAAAAGGTGCCAAGCCGCGCGAGTTTCAGCTGAAAAGTGCGGGCGTTCGCGCGCGTTGAACAAATGTTACGTTAAGAAGAGATCACTTCCTGTTTCCATCTTACAGCTGACAAACACCTCTTACTAAAGAATACGGTGGACTTCGTGGTAAGTGATCTTATGTTTAGTTACTAAAAAGCGTAAGAAAAATATCTTACTTACTTTTACAAGTCTTCGTTGACGAATGGCCAAGCTAGGGTTTTGAAATTATTTTTTTTAGCTGAATGAGCTGATCAATTGATAACCCAATGCAAGAAGTTAAGCCCAGCAAACGAAAGAGAGAGATAAGATTATTTTCTAATCTGTATATTTAAATAGGCGCACGCGTGGACCGCCCTTTGTTCTGCGCAGTGACAAAATAGGTCTGCAATGCGTACTGGGTAATTGAGAGATTTCCCAATGATTATATTGCAGGGTTAATTAGGATTTGATAAGGAAAGATTTGGAAAAACATTTCAGAATAAAACGTAGCGAGATTAAAACAAGACGTTTCGGCGACGACATGTCACCATTATCAAATGTAAATTATTCTAGTATAAGTTGTTATATAAAGAAAGGAAAGTGTGAAACTAAATTAGAATAAAATGATATTAGGGGTTATGCATCAGTCAATTCCAGCTCCAGCTGTGCCCATCCCCCCTCCCCCCGGGCGATAGTGGGGCATTTTCCCACACTGTCCATCCCGGGGGTCGGGCATTAGCCTTCTACCCAACTAGGCTGGGCATTTGACCATCTCACCTTTTTCACCCTACAGCATTGTCGCTTTCTTAATGACAAATTCATCGGCAAATACAGTAAGTTTCTTATTGATTGGACATAAAATGTGACGCTAGAGCAGTAGAATGACCTATTTTTGCACTAACTATGGGAAACAAGACCCAGCTAGGACTTAATTTCGTCTGAATTAGCTTAAAATTTTACTAAAAGTAAGACGAGAAACGAAGAAAATAAAAAAATTTTTGACATGTTTGAGCCACCAACCCGGGGCATTTGAACAACTATTTTGTCCCGGCGGTGGGGCATTTGCCAGTTTATTTTCAAAAAATCCTAATTCCCGGGGGTCAGCCCGGGGGGAGGGGGCGGATGGGTACTGTTGGAATTGACTGATGCATTAAAGATCATTATCATTCTGTTGTTCTTACGAAGTGAAAGCTTGAAGAAGCTTATATTATACTGATCGTGAAACTGTTTGTTGGGCCTTTTTGGATTTCAATTGTAAGTTTTAATTTTTAGTATTAGTAGTAGTATTAGCTTTAGGATTTTATTTATAAGTATTTACTTCTTAGTATCTTAGCTGTAATTGTGTTCCCCATTAGCACCTTGCAACAGGGTGCTAGACCTTCCTGACACGGTAATAAGTTTTGTCTATCTATTTAAAACTAAATGAATGGCAAATACAAAAGACGGAGACACAAAAGAAATGTCGAAGAGATAAACTCCTGGTTATGAAAAATTGAATAACCAAGGTACTATTAATAGAATAGTTGTTTTTATTAACAGACGGTTGATAAGGTAATTTGGCGACCGTAGAGACATTCGAGTGCTGACGTTTCGAACGCTAGCCCCTCGTTCGAGAGCGAATTGCCCGCTCTGACGAAGGGCTAACGTTCGATGAATCTCTTTATTGTGGGATGACCAAATTACCTTATCAAATCTGTTGATAAAACTAAACATTTGTTTCCACTCCTTATTACACCCATATCATTTTGAAATCACTGGTGATCCTTGCAATCTGATTGGCTCTCAACAATGCGATTTATTCCTAAATTGCATCATTTTTTTTTCTAAATCGCATCCTTTCTTTAGCCCATCAAAATGGAAATGAAGTAACAAAAATAGGATGTAATATTGACGATAAAACTCTGTGATTTCAAAATAGGTGTAATAAAGTGTTAATTGAACTTTGTGTCGTGAAATTTTGGTCTGAAATCATACTTGTGATTTCAAATCGAACTCGCGCTGCGCGCTCATTCGATTTTGAAATCACGTGCACGCGGATGATTTCAGACCAAATTACACTCCACTTAGTTCAATTACCATTATTTATCGACATATATCACCACAGCTTTTTCAGGAACTATCCCCCTCATCCATTTCTTGTTAACTTACAATAATGCAGTCTGAACGAACAATTATGGCTGTTGTTAAGGTGTTCCTCTTGCTAATGGCATTCACGCATGTGCAATCTCTAGTTCAAATCTATTCCTTTAGTGGTGCTCGATCGTGTTATGAACTGATATCTCTTTTGTTATCAATAAATCATTATCATTCTGTTTGTTTGTTTGTTTGTTTGTCTTGTTGTTGTTTACTGAAGAAGACACGGTGTACACTCAGCTGTTGGTTCGTTATCATGCATTTGTCTTTTTGTCGTTGTTTACTTAATCCTGGTTGCGGGTTTGCTAAGATTTATTCAACCGTAATAGCAATGTATTTTACTTTAATGATCAAACATTACCATCCGAAACAACCCTCTTTACATGTATGTAAAGTGTCGTCACTAAATCTTGCCGTAGCTTTGTGGTAAAATTTTTAAACACTCCTAATCCCACCGTAAAGAACAGAAAATTCCCTAAATAACCCTAACGATAAATAATCACCAAAGCATGTTTAAATAAACATAAATTGCATCTCTTTTAAGTGCTCACTTTAAGTAATTTATTGTAAAACACACCGCCACACACACACAAAATATGCAATTTGATGGGAAACTGAGGAAAAAGAAAGAAAGGAAGAAAATACCTCATCACCCCCACCCCCCCCCCCCCTCTCCCCATCCCCCTTCTCCTTTAATTCTTGCCTTAAAAGATGTTCTCCGGAATTAATTCTTCTCCCTTCGACCCCCACCCCCACACGTCTCGTTTTAGCGGTCATTAGTATGGGATCTAACCCTCCCAGTTGCGTTGAATTTGACCGCTTCATTAAGAATCATTATTTATTTATTTATTTTGAACATAAACAGGAATTTAGCTTTCTAACAGTTGGCGTTTTTACTCCGTCAGGGGTTGTAGATCTTATTCTACCCTATAATAACTCAAATTTTTTCACCCATTTTTCGAGTTTGTCCTATTTTTTAAAGAACAACTTTTCCTCTTCTTTCGAGGATTTAAAAATCTTTAAGAAGTTAATTACAAAAGCGTCTACAATTTTTAAAGAAAAATTAAACGGTTCAAGCTGTCTAAATGACTAAGTTTCAAAATATTGATTCATTAGGAAGATGCATTTGTTGCATGATTTAGTTCACGATATGAAGTAAAAATAATGTATCATGAACTCAAGCAATCTGCTCCGTTACCCCGCTGTTTTGACTCACACTATGTTTCATTCTATCTATTTTAGGTTATTTGGATAACAATCACCTTATTTGCATACCTTTAGAATTAAAAATTCAGTTTACATTGGTCTCTAAGCACCAAAATACAGCACCTGCCATTGGTTACATTACGCATGCGCGAGAGCAAACGCAAAACCTCTTCTATATAATAACTAAATCTTTTAAGCGCTTAAATTTCTCCTACGATTTAACAACATCAGGAAAAGCATATTGGAGAATATATTCTATAAAATGAGTGTAAATTCTGCAGAAAATTAAACAGGCCTTTCGTGTGTCAACGTATTAATAATAAATGATTCTCATCTCCATGGCATAAGTGACGAGTCGAAATTTTAGAAATTTGCATTTTCGCATTGCCTGTCGAAAATTTCGGACGAACGCAAAGCTCGGGGGTTTCTGTGTGCTGCGATAAAGTCTCGTCAGATCTTTATTTTAAGTTACCTCTAGAACTTCGCATTTGGTCAGCAAAGGGAGGCTTTCAACAAAGCTTTTTCAACGACACAATGAGAGTTTTTCCCCGTACTGCATCACTGTTTATACTCTCCGCCATTATCTTCAGTCATGTTGGGGAAACTACTGCAAGCAATGGTACAAATTTTTCTAACGGTGAGGGTATAATATACGTTTTCGCTTGAAATTATTTGAAGGAATGTCATCAAAAAGTGTATTTTTTATTATCGACTATAATGTGTCGAAGAATGGTTGTCTCTGAATTGCGTACGAAGAAAAATTTTAATTTTTTTTCTTTTCCTTCTCTGGTCGGTTTACCGGGTAGTTTTGCGTCACTAAGCCAACGTCGATATCTATGGGATCCTATGACTGGAAATTTTTACTTTTTGATGGATTGTGTCGAAGATCTTTTATGGCTAGATGCGACACGAATTTCTCAGTCGTCGAAGGAGCTTCGTTGTTTATTTTTGCAATGACCGATGACTTTCCTAGGTACGGTTATCGTGGAGGATTTCATGAAATTATTTTGTAACTCGCCGCTATATTTCCCGAAGAAAATAGAAAACACTTATTACTTGAAATTTGGTCTCAGTTTAATATAGCTTTCCTCATAATATCATTTTTGCAGTGTAAGAGGTAATTTATTTCAAGTCTCTAGAAAATGTTTCTTCTCTAATTAATAATTAATTCTTGCGGTACGTGTTGAGAATATACCTCGAGGAAAATACGTAACGGGAAATTACTGCTCTAATATTTTCCATTAACTTGGGACGCTGTAAATGTCTTTTCCTGTTTCCGATCATAGTTCAAAATTAACATCAGCATTTGCAAATTTCCGCGTAAACTGACAAACCAAAGACTTGGGAAAATTAACCATAAATTACTCTTTATTTCGTTCTGACTCGAACTAGTTTGCATACGCATTTTGACTACAGCCAGGATGAAATACAGATGTGCGGTTAACGCTTTTAAGGACTTTTTCACTGATATAAAAGCTTCCGTCAACCAATTTTAGACCCGAAACGGATTGAAAGCCCGCCAAAAATGTTCGTGTAACTCCATGCAGACTGAAAACGCTCGCTTCGAATTTCCAATAATTTATGAATGGTTTTGTACTGTCTCTAACATAAAGTTTTCTAAAAACAATTGGTAAATAGCGGGTTAGAGTTCCAAAATATCCAACTTCCTCACTTATTCTAATCCACTGTAGACAGCCAGTCTACATTCAGATCCATGTTGTAGTCAAGAGTGTTGACATTATAAAGTTTTTTGGTGGATTAAAACCGCGAGTTTACGTGTATTTGTCGAACCATTTTACATATAAATACATTATTTTAGGTCCTAGAATCGAATCCTGAAACCTGCAATTGATGTTGTTGAATTGACGAAAATTTTGAGTCTGTGCATGAAGTTAATTAAGTGCGACAGAGCACAAACTTTTCTCCGGTAATGTCTATCAGGATATTCAAATAAAAGGCTCCCAAACAATACTTTTCCGTGAAATAAACCTGTTTTGTTGTTGTTTTTTTAACCTTCTGAAAAAAGAAGGCAGAAATATGGAAATATGTACAGAAAATGTTAAAAAGAAATCGTCGATGATTAAAACTGACAAAGGTACCAATGAAAAAAGAAAGAATAGGCCGCTAGCAGTCCCTTTCTGGTTAGTCGAGAGAGTGCACAACAGCGCAGCGAGCTAGGAGCGAGGAGAAATAAACGAGTAAATATCAGCTCCATATATCGGCTATTTCGCTCGGCTATTTCGCGCACCTAATAAACAAGACCGCTGGATTCGATATTTGCAAAACGATTCCACTCACAGCTAACAATACACGAGAAATCAATCTTTAGATTCAGATCCCATTGAAAATATAACTGGTGTTTCGTCAAAGAATTGATTTCTGTATCTCGGTTCTATTCGAAATGAAACAAGATTTTTGGTCGTATTTAATTAATGAATCATAAGAATAAATGTCTGTCCTTGAAATTGAAAGAAAGGTAACAAGGATATGTGGGGCTCTTTAGTGATAAGCTGTATCCGTCCCCTAAACTTACACGTTAAACCTTGTCATAACAGTTCCCAGCGATCACTGCGCTCGACAAGTAAACAACAGATGCCCAATGTCACTTCAGATCGACTGGTGGGAAATCCCGCCTTACATTTACAAAGACAAGGGCGCAGTCAGTGGGATTTTCCCGGAAATTTTGAAAAGGCTTGTGCACGAATGCTGCGACAAAGACCCTGCACTTAACAACCAGGACAACGCTAAATATTGTGTCAATATCAGCTACAGTAAAATGGCCTCTAACGACTCTGAAAAGGTCAAGAAAAACATCGGAAATGGTACGTACTGTGCTTTCTGTTGTACTATACACTTGCCCCAATCCGGGCATTATTGCATCATAATTTACACTGCACTTCAGTTCACTGCAATGCACGGCTTTGCAATGCACCGTGATGCACTTGACTCTCGCTGTTTGTAATCTATTATATGGCACTGCATTTCATTGCATTACACGTTCTGCATTCATTGTGCATCACTGTATTTACTTGTATTGAATTGGGCAGCATTATTACATCGTCTGATATTGCATTTTATTGCAGAATTGCATCGCTTGATAACACTGTGTTGTTACATTGCATTGTACTTATCATAAAAGACGCAGTTTAAAGCCACCCTCGCCAACACTTTCTTGATTTTCATCCCGATCAAAAGAATAACTCTAAAACAACTTTTCCTTTCTCGCTTTCAAAGGCACCGTCATGAGTATGCCCATATATGGAGATATGAAAGACGTCACGTTCCAGAACCATCCGTTCTATCCCGTGGTGGAGTCCCCTGGGGTCGTGTTCATCGTGAAGAAAGAAGATTCGTCCAACGCAGCACAAGCTGTCATGGAGGCCGTGTTCCAGGGATGGCCAGTTCTGCTACTCACTCTCATCATGGCCGCGTTGTCAGGAATAGTGGTCTGGGCTCTGGTGAGTTCATGCAGTAATCCATTCTCGTCCCCAAAGCCTCCTGTCCCTCTTAGCCGGCGGGGCCTGGTCCTCGTGCCCAGCCTCCGGCGGCTAAGAGGAGCAGGCGGCTCTGAGGACGAGAATGGCAGAAATCCTCTTTTACAGGAGCCCATTACTCGGAGAGTACAGCTCCCATACTAACCCTTTACTACGGCATTTTCACAGGGCGGTCTATTTTTAGATACGCATGGGAATACTATTTCCAGCGAAAATTTAAACTCAGGTTCACATGAGAATTATGCAAAGCTTGAGACTGGTTAGTAAGGCTCCCATGGGAGACTGGCTTTATGGGAACTTCAATCTAAACATAAATAGGTCTGTAAAAACGCCGCAAGATACACGAGTATGTAGGAGTTGTGCGCTCTGGCAAGAGACTATGAGGTAAGAGAGCGAATCCCCCATACATGCCCCTCTTCCTATGAAATTTTTTTTCAATCTATTTTTGTTTGCATTGCTATTTTAATGTCGACATCTTATTGGTCAGCTAGAGTGACGTCATTTAATTTTAAACTCAATGGCGGATTATAATTTCCCAAAATAGCATGGCGCGAACTAAAAAAAGATTGAAAATAATTATCAGGGGGCACAGGGATTCGCTCTCTTACCCCATAGTCTCTTGGCTATGGATAATGAATGCTTACTTTTAGTTCCCTTCCCTTCGGTTCACTCCCATCTTCTAACGTTGTTGTTTTCAGTTAATACAAAGTAAGCTTCATTTTCTTTTGAATTCTGTGTTCCATACATTGCAAAAATTAAACGTAATCGTTTACCTAATTCCTAAGTTTCGCCAATTCGCTTTTGACGTCAAAGATCCAATCACAATCACGCAAGGAATCAAACCACAACAAGCGCGATCTAGCCTGTTGAGTTTCACTTTCTTGTGGTACTGTTAATTATTCTGAACAATGTGGTTCCAATTTTTTAATCATTATAGAAGAAATTCTCAAGTGTGACCATTGAAATGAAAGCTACTGAGTAGCAAATTTCTTTTAGTACTGATAAAGATCAACTACTGAAAAGCTCTCGAGCAGTACCTTTACATCGTCCTGTTTGACTTTCAACACTTTTCAAATAATCTATTTGATCAATGACTTTCTGTACTCCTGGGAAGCCAGATTATATTCATTTTTTGGGGATTGAGGCAAAAAAAGAAGTGAATTTGTTTTAGTTTCAAAAGAGCAAAGACTAGCTTTAACTTGTTTAAATTGTTGTTGTTGTTTTACCTTAAACTGACCTTAGAGTGTTCATACCTACTCATGTCTTTTCTGTAGGACACCTATTGGAACCCAGAGGAATTTCCTCGCTCTTTCTTCAAGGGAACATGGGAAGGATTTTGGTGGGCGTTTGTTTCTATGACGACAGTCGGGTAAGACAAAAAATATAAATCTGTTAACCGCGGCTGGCGTGTTTTTATTTCGACTTCTGATTGGCTCGTTATGTTTATAATGATTGTTGTTTTTACCAAGATGCAGTTTGGTTTCAGCCGAGAAAATGACAATTTCGTGAGTGAAATCAGTGAGATTTGGGTATACTTCGCGAATTTGTAAATTGGGAACCGGCGGAAAACCACACCTTTACTATTAGTCGTCCCTATTCCAAGTTTTCACGAAGGGAAACTTTGTACAACGTGGAGCTGCTTGTTTGTTTATTTGTTTCTTTTACACGGTATAGTTAACTGGAAAATGCTATCCTATTCTCCGCCTGCAATTTTTCTCAGTAAAACCGAAATGCATGTTTAATTAAAGCAAGGAAACCTATCCTCAAGATAAACGGCGTTATCCACCATATCGAAAAAGATGGCGACTTGTACATTTACCCAAAAACACTCATAAAACACTCAAAAACACTCATAAAACGCACAGAAAAGTTCAGTCTGAAAACGTCAAACCTAGCATACACATTGTTGTTAGTACAGGGACGAATTTCGCCAAAAAAAAATGTGGCTTTCCGAGGGCCTATTGGCTGGGTAAGGTTCGCAAGGAATTGTGGTAAAATAGCCTTTTCTTTGTCTTTCAGTTACGGTGACCGAGCTCCTCGATCAGTGCTGGCGCGTACGTTTGCATTTATCTGGGTCCTGATTGGCCTCGTGATCATCTCTATCTTCACGGCTACTGTCACCACATCCCTGACTGCCATATCGCTTAGCAACGAAATCAAGCTGTATGGATCAGACGTAAGTTGCCTTCAGGGACACCAGGGCGGATCAAAATCTTAAAATCAAAAGCTTAAATCGCCTCTGAAATTCTGATTGAACTCTGAAGAAGAAATATAACATTTTCTTTGTTGTTTCCACCTAAAACTAATTAACTGGAAAGCAGGGATGGCGCAGTGGTGAGAGCACTCGCCTCCCCCTCAATGTGGCCCGGGCTCGATTCGCGGCCTCGACGTCATAAGTGGGTGGGTTGAGTTTGTTGTTGGTTCTCGTCCTTACTCCGAGAGGTTTTTCTCCGGGTACATCGGTTTTCCCCTCTCCTCAAAAACCAACATTTCCAAACTCCACTTCCATCCGCATGGCATCTGAGGGCCACAGGTATGTCAGTCGTAACAGACTGTAAAGCACGGTCTCCTCTGTTAAAACAAACAAACAAACAAAGTTGAATGACAAAGAACTAATGGCTCTTGTCGTAAAAAGGAAGAAAAATAAGACCAAGAGAGGGAAATAAGGCCAGCTAAGATTTGATCTGTTTCGTAAATTTTTCTACAATTAACTTAAAACTTGTGTGAATTACAAATCCGCACAGATCACTTAAACCGTGTTTGCGTGCACAAATGTATTCCTTTTAAATTTCCAAAAACGATCTTGGAAAACCGAAAGTATTTTTCTGAAAATTTTCTCCTTAAGAACATCCGGTGGTCTTTAATCAAGATAGCTTGCCATCTCGTATGAATGGAGCAACAAGTGGTAATAGTTAAAAAAAAAAAACGCCGAAAAAAGAAATATTATTGCTATCATCGCTGACCATTTTTTACTTATTTTAGGTGCAGTATTTGATTATTTTCAGAATTGAAATCTTCTTTATTAGGTTGTTGCCTTAAAGAACACTGAAGAACAAAGGCTTGGAGTGAGGAACAACGCTAAAGTTACAGGTTTGAAAAATGCACAATGATACAACGAGTGTAATGTATTACAAAAAAATATAAATGAAATAGCGTTGAACTTTGAAAATGTATTTAAAGTTAAAGTGTATACCAAGTTAGAGATAGGTCATGTTTTATAGAGCGGTTTCAATTGTGTGTCGAAAGGAATTTCACGTTTGCTTTGATTTTGCTTGGCTACGCTCTGTAATTGGTTAGCGAAATTCGCACCAACTTTCTCAACCAATGAGAAACAAAACCATAGCCGATCGTGACTTGCTCGCACGTGTTTTCCCGCGCTTGGCACCGCTCACATGTATTTGCTGCGAGTTCTGATTGGTTCATTGCTCTGTTTACGCCTGGTATGTTTGACCAGAGTAACTGCTTAGGTTTTGGTTTTACAGACTCAATTGAAAACTGCATTAAATGAATTGTTGAATTGTATTACAGAAAAGAACAAAGTCGAGGACCTGAAGATTGCTGTGACGGACACCGCAGTTACCGGGGCCCTACTGGACAGCTATGTTGCAGGTTACTGGGCAAAGCTCGCCCCAAACACTGTACTGAAAGACACTAATCTCCGAGTGGGGACTGTGCTCGACCATCAGTTTGCGTATGGCTTCATCATCGCCGGTGACCTTCAAACCGATGCCACTGAGAAATGCATGAGGAAGAAATTAAATAGCATGGAGACAGAAATCACCGGGATAATCCAGGATAAAGCTCAAACTATGGAGGTAAAGAAATGAACAGTTTGACTTTGGTTCATGTGTTGTGGCCTGTGGTTTAGACTTAGTGGATAAATACTACAGCGTCTGTCACACGATCAATCATTCTCGTCCCCAGAGCCGCCTGGTCCTCTTAACCGCTGGAGGCTGGGCACGAGGACCAGGCTCCGCCGGCTAAGAGGGACAGGAGGCTTTGGGGACGAGAATGACGATCGATTCAATCCGCTGCACGGGAAAAGCTGTCGGCTCTAAATTTTACCACAATACCTTGCGAGTCTAACACAGCCAACAGAAACATGGAAAGTCATTTTTTTTTACGAAATTCGTCCCTTTACTAACAACATTTTATATGCTAAGTTTGAAGTTTTTAGAACTTTTCTGTACGTTTTTAGGGATTTAGTACCCTAAGAATTATGGGTAAATGTACCAGGCTTCGAGAATCCGTACCCTGTTTACTATGTTTCTCAAGGTAGTTCTAAAGTTTGACACCAAATCTAAAAGTTTGACCATTCAATTCAAAGTTACTGAACATTATTTTACTGTGCAATTGCTTCAGTATTATGCGTCAATTAAGCATCTAGACGTGGACTTTGAACTGAAAGCTATCGATTAATGCCTTATACCACTCCTAAAACAACGAGGCTAAAACTATATACGAGATTGTTGTAGAAAAATTTGGAATTAATATCCCCGTGTGTATCGAAGCTGATCTACTAAAAGTGCTTTTTTCCTGAGAGGCGTTTTCAGTTACTGATTCAATTTGGAATCTTTCCTCAGGATCCTGAGGAGAGCGCAGCTGTGGAGAAAACGAACAATTTGTTTGATGCCGAGTCGCCAATGTTCAGGAAAGCAATCTACACATGCATAGGATTGGTGGCACTGCTGACTATCTGTGGGCTCATCTGGGAGTTTGCCTACTGGAGACCGCGTCAGCCCAAGGAAGCTAAGACTGGTGAGTTGAACTTGTTCGAATGCTCGAAGTTAGCAAAACCACTGTAACCAGCCTCGCTGCTGACTGGACCACTTTGTACACTGTATAAATAAAGTTTTTCTATCTATCTTTCCTCTAATAGCAACCTGCAATTGCAAACAAACAAATTAGTTTTTTTAGTCAAAACTTCTTCTTTTGAGGTACATAAACTTAGCTGATAAGATGGTTGGCTGAATACAGCTAATATAAAGTACATAAATTAGAGATGGAAAACGTCTCTTAATTACGTCCTATAAACGTCAGACGCTGGCTCCAAATGGAAAGCTTAGTTTAGACAAGGTCAATATTTAGGGCTGGATAGGCAGCTAGGAGAATTTTAACTAATAAACTAGAAATACGTGACTCGCAAAACCTCGCGAAGCTAGGGCTGGGTGGACAGTTGATTTGAAGTGAAGGAATGGGCTAAGGCAGCTAGAAAGCATGAATTGTCTCCTTCTCTATGATAGTGATTGAGAGGATAGTGTGCCCTTTGATGGAAAGGCAGCTAGGAGAATTTTAACTAATAAATGAATAATCGAATTTTTTACAATATGGGCTGTATAAAACATAGCAGACAAACAGACAGACAGGCACACTAACAGACAAAACAGGCAGGCAGACAGACAGACTCTAACCAAAACACGGTAGCCTTATTGGTCTAATACTACCACAACTTACTAGCATTAGCACTGCTCTATAATCTTGGGTAGAGCTGTTCTTGGTAGTAAGTTAGGTAACCTGTTTCAGCTAATCGATATACGTCATCGCTGGGTGACCCCTAGACCTTCCCTCGTGTTGTTGGTCCCAAAGCCAGCAGCGGGGATGCAACCTCGTTGTTTTTTCTGTAGACGTGGCCACTAAACCGTTAGTCTGCGTTCCCTGATAATGTCACTATAATTTAACTCCTGACCTTGCGGATAAATCTTTGTTTACCATCTCTTCCAAAACAGAGGTCGAACGAATCGTGACTCCGGAGACCTCGTACGAGAATCTGGTAGCCATGCAGTGCGCGGAGATCGAAGAAGCGATGATGAATGAAGTACAGCGGTTCTATATCGCCTGGAACAAGAAACTCGAGGAACTGAAGCGGAGGAATGGAGGACAGATGAATGCGAATGATGTCAACATGATGGGAATGGGAGTGAGTGGTGGAGATGTGCGAAGCATGTGAAGGGTGCTGTTTATCGGTGAAACACGTCGCACTATTGCCACACGGCTTTTATATATATTTTATACTCTTTGTAAAGTTTGCATGGAAATGCAATTATTGTTAGACTGCGAGCGGTCTCTTTCTTCGCCTAAGTTCTGTAGCGCGCGATCAGTGGATCGAAGAAGAAAGGGAGGGAAGAAAGAAGAAATCTTCCTCTCAATGCCTCTTCGTTCACTCTTCTAATTTGCAGAATTTTCACCATCACCTTTCGCCTGTGATCTGAGAAAAAAAAGTACGACTGCTCGCAGTCTAAATTATTGTGTTATTTCGTTACATGTTTAAGTTAAGTTTTTCGTTTAATACCGGTCGACTATTTCTCTAAGGCGTTTTTCTGCTGGTTCTCGAAATTTATTACCACAGAAATCAAAGAGCTAGTAAAATATAATTTGTACTGCCAAAAGCAACGTGCGGCAAGTATGCCATACCTAGGTGAATCTTTGTGACGTCTTGTTTACATTTTGTCTCATTAGCATATATCAAAACGTCAGCTACAAACAAATGGACATTATAGACTACAAGAACATGTCACTCATTGTAATCAGTGCCAATCAGTTAGTGTTATATGTTTAATATTCGGGGAAATCAGCTTTCAAAACCTGTGAAATTCACAAAGAATATATGGCTGTGACAAAGGTGCCACCCAGCGATAATTTCTTTGTAAAATCTTTACAACTTTATAAATCATTTCTCAAAGATTGTTTAATGTTTCGCGCTCAAATTTGACGATCTCTTTCAATCTATGGATGCACTTTTTGTAGCTTATTTTTTCGTTTATACTAATGTGCGCTAATGAGGCTTAACATGTAAACAAGAGACGCCAGTCCATCGCAGTTCCCTTGCCCCATGCCATTTTTTCACGTTGTTCTTCACCAATTTGTAATTGTACATCTCGGCCCAGTCGTTCAAAGCCCGATTAAGTTAATCCTGGGTTAAAATGAACTTTGATTCGAGTATATTTACAAACCCATAAGGATTCGTCCAAAAAGATTTTTTTTTTCTGTTTTCCCTAAGTTTTACCTTAGACTTTTCTAAATCGTTTTTAATAAGTGAGACGAAAACCTCGGTTAACTTTTAATCGTGGATTATCGAACAGCAGGGCCCAGGTCATAGATATGAAAACCTCTCTCTAGGGAAGCATATATTTCAAAGTAATCACAAATTTAATGCCGTGGCAACAATTCGACATGTTTCACTTAGATTCTGTCTAAAGGTCTCGACGACGGCGTAAAATTTCAGGAAAAAAAAGAAAGAAAGTTTTTCAGTTTATTCAATTGTTTTTCTAGCTCACAGCATTTGTAGTTGTAGAATATATACCGCTTTTAGGTAACATCATTATAACGCTTTGTTGAGCAAAGTATCCATTCACGAAACCCCTAATTTAAAAATGATTATAATACATAGTGTAGCCACGGTACGATATTATATCTCGTGCAGCTCATTTTGCCAAGTTATCGCACAACCTATTAAACAAACTAGGAACTCGGAGAAGGAGGGGCCACAACCAGCCTAATCCCCCCCCCCCCCCCCCCCACCACCACCGATAAGGAGCTATAAGGGGCTACACCCTGGTGGGGCAGGGTTAATTTCTTGAAGCAATTACGAAACTTATGAATGCAGAGGACAACGCGACGCACAATCAAACTGTTTTGAATACGTTTCCTTGCCGGATCTCTTGTATTGAGATATACGTGTCTGACATCACTTTACGTGTAAATAAATCAAACTGAGGTTGTTTCCGCTCGTTGTAACTCTGGCCACGAAGAAGACTAGTTGTACTAGTTGAAATATTGGCCCAAATAAATAAGCCCTTTGCCGTAGTGTCAGCCCGGCAATCAGTTTGGTTCTGATTTGTTGAGTCTAAACAAACCCTCTAGAGTTTGGCCCCTTATGAAGGGTGGGGCTAGATGTGTTCTAGTGACAGGAATGGATGCATGCTTTTGGAGCACAAGCAGAAGTTTATTGAAGTTTTATAAGTAAAAGTGTTTTTAATGAGTACAACCAAACGTTAGTGCTTGTTGAATTGCAACCAATGAAACGCGAGTTAACACTTCATGGCATGGCATTTACATTTACATTTAGGGGTCAAAGTATTTTCAGTTAAAGCCACTCCCCCTCCTCCAGAACCAACAAGAGTAACGACGAGAATTTGACACTACATTGGAATGAAGTAGCTTTTTCATCTAAAACCGCGTTCTTCAGTCTTTTAAATGCAGTGTTCCAAGAACATGGCTGCTTATAACGGCTTGTAAGCTATGAGCCCTTAAAAGCCTTTAAGAATTCGATGTTTCTTTTTTTTTTAAGTTGATGCGAATTTTTTTACCCGTTCCCGGTTTAAAGTTTCTTGAAGGAAAGCATAAACAAGCCCACTAGAAACCAGTCCCATTAGGCTGGAGTGGTATCAGTATTGTGTCTAGTCTCTCCCAGGCTCTCGGTTTATCGCGGGATACGCGATAGACTGCAAGCAGTCCCTTTCTGGTTAGTCGAGATGGTGTGCTCATAGCGCAGCGAGACTGGAGCGAGGAGAAATAAACGAGAAGAGACTCGGGGCCTCTCCCCTCTCCCCAAGCCTCTCCTCTCCTCTCCTCTCTCGCCTCTCCCCAAGCCCCCTTCCGCTCGTTCGCTCTAGTTTTTTTTTTTTTTTTTTTTCGCGCTCGCCTATTTCGCGCGACCTCTTGACTATCCAGAAAGGGACTGCTTGCATTCTAGATACGCGAAGGCAGACAGCGGGCGAGAGGAACGAAAACGAGGCGGGGACTAAAGACAGAAAGGAATTATGCTCTCTCGCCAGTCCCCCTCGTTTTCGTTGCTCTCGCCCGCTCCTTCGCGTCTCCCTTGGTACACCGAGAGCCTGGAACAGACTATATTGTACTATTTGCGACAAGGAGGAAACGTCCACAATTGTGCTTTTTCTACCATTAAATTTTTAGGCCACATAGGTTATGTCTGTAATGATGCTGGCAGTGGTTTTACAAACCGCTTTTATCGCAGCTAGTGTTTAGAATCAAACTGATATTAATTGTACATTTTTAAGTCCGTTTTCTTGGAAGGTGCAAATAAAAGTTTGTCAAAACATAACAGTTGTGTCAAAGTTACTTTCTTGTGTGTTTCCGCTTTCCCGTTGTTTTCCTTTCCTTCCTATTTCGTTCTCTTTCTCTTTTCTTTTCTTTGCTTTTGGTGATTGCATGAATTTCTGTTTTTGGGTAAGACCAAGGCACTACAACACCATTGCCTAGGGAACGACATCTTAGGAGTACGTACATAAGGTTCCAAGATTTTCCGATATCGCAATACAAATCAACGGGCAGCTTGTTGAAAGGTTCTCCAGTAGAGGTTAAGGTAGAATAAGTGCATGGCCAGTAAGAAAAGACTAGTGAAGGGGGGGGGGGGGGGGGGGGGGTAAAGGAAGATAGGATATGGGGCAGAGAGGGAAGGGAGAGAGATAGGAGGGGATAGGGGGATAGGGGATAGGGGAGAGCTCCCTGACGCTTCTCTTATCCCTATTGGCTTTTGGCTCACTTCTCTTGTGGTGTTCCATCTATTCGTACAATACGGCCCACCAAACCTGTTCCCTGACTACTGACCCCACCCTTGAGAGTGTCAAGGCCAGTGAGGTTCTGCAGTGCACTGTACTGGGGAGCGCTAAAACCGCGCGCAAATGTCTTCTTCCACTAAGGCGACATAATATAACCTAACAGAAATACTTCTACACATCTTATTAAAAAAATAACCTTTTTTTTACTACTTTTGTTCCTTCATCTTGGGTCGATTAGCCAGAAATTCAGTAAAATCCGGTGTTAGAAAAATACATTAATTCGCTAAGTTTTGGTGTTTGTAATTTAAATATATCAGAGAAAGGAAGTTTCGTCCGATTTCGAAACACCGAGAAGTGTGTTGAAATAAACAGGTGCAACAGTGTTTTGTTGTTGTTGTTTTTTTTGTTTGTTTTTTTTTTTTTCAACTTCGAGGTGTTCGCCTACCTAGGGATACTTAAACCCTCTCTAACTCGAACTATTTTTCGGTTTTCCTTGGAGTTCGAGTTAGCGGGCTTCAATTGCACAAATATATTCATTTTGAAAAGGAATAGGTCCCAAATTTACATTTATACATGGCAAGGGTTGCCAATCGCGCCACGATGTGGTGGTGCTGGTGTATATACTTTAACACATTAAAAATACAGTGCTATGTAATACAGTGCTGTGTATGATGTTTATACACGTGCAGGGGAAATGAACCAGGCCATCGGCATAGTCCCAAAACAATGCGCCGGAAGATGATGTTACTTCTGCACCCGACGGGAATTACTAGAGCAGTTTTCAATCTTGTGTCGAAAGTATTTTAGTGTTTGTTTGGGTTTTGCTTTACTTCTCTCTGTGATCAGTTAGCAAAACTTGCGCCATCAGTTTTCTCAACCAATGAGAAGCAAAACCAAAACCAATCCTGACTTTGGATGCACGCGTTTTCCCGCGCTTGGCGCCGGCAACGTGTTTTTGTTACAAATTCTGATTGGCTCGTTGCGCTGTTTACGTCGTTTGTGATTGGTCGGAGTAATTACTTTGGATTCGGTTTTACGACACTCGATTGAAAACTGCTGTATATGCTTTAGGTCTGGACAACAAACTTTGCAAAATACATTCTGTTAACTTTATTTTTTGTTCCTTAAAGTAGGCTTTGTACAAGCATATAATATAGATCTGTTACAAAATTTTACCCACTGCCTTGTTAAGTATATAACCTTGCTGTTTTCCTTAATTTAAGGCAACCATTGTTATTCAATTATAACCACTACTTAGGAATTACTAAGTTCCGTTTAATCCTTTAAAGTTCCAGTGACCAACACCCACTTTCTACATTCGTTATTAGATATTGTGGGAGAATTGACAAGCGCAAACATAAGGCTTATCAGTTAACAAGTACCAAGTAATCTGGCCGATTTGGCCCAATCTGACAGAAAAAAAAAAAAAAAAACAAACAGACAAACCAACAACAACCTATGCCACTGATATTAGTATTATAAAGGGAGATATAAAGAATCGACCATAAGAGAACACTGAAAAAATTTGAGCCCCAGATGGGATTCGAACCCACGACCCTCAAACAACAACAACAACAACAACAACAAAAAACAAGAGAAGGCAGACAAAATCAAATCTGTGGCAATATCGAGTAAATCGGCCCAAAAAATCGGTACGTGCTAATAAGCCTTTACCTACATTCTGAAATTCTCCAAAGAAGTACAAGGCAAAACGTATGTACCCGTTAAAGAGAATCTTTATATTGACACTGGAACTCAAAGGATTAGATTAATCAGTCATGATCATTGATTCTTAATTTTAATCAGCCATCGATTTTTTTTCTAAGCAATTACCATAAAAAATCAGTAGTTGGCCCACTGTTCACTTAAATTAATTCTAGAACAAAGAGAAACTAACTACCAAACACCAAATTTATAACTGAACATGTTATCTGCCCTACTTGCTGTATTCAGTCGCGAAGAAGTCGCACATGAAAGACAACCGTTAAAGTTACTTATACGGCTTACAAGCGGGTAAATATGTTGTGGTACATAAACTTACATTTTGACAATATGAGCAAACGAGATAAAACTTAACATGCAAAGACCGAGACGACGCTCCTTGGAGTCTAAAAGTGTGAACACGTATGAGCTGGGGACGAATGCGAGAGGCGAATGACCGCGTCCAGTTCCGCGCAACAAGCCATTTGATTTCTGGATCCCCGCGTCTCTTGTGACCCGCGAATGACATTTCTAGCACTTTTTTCCACGAGAATAACGAACGAGCGCTCAGACCAGGAGAAGGCCTAGCAATAACTCAACATTGTATGCTCATAAATAGTGGTTCAACTCTCTTTTACAGGCAATACTCGAACTGGAATATGTTCTCGAATGATTATTAAACAAAAGATCACTACATCAATCTTGGGCCGGTGCTTGTGGTTACACACCAATCGAATCGTGGGTGGCATTATTGAAGATATCAATTTTAAATACCTCATCCAATGGTCTGTCTCAAGTCATAGCTTAACTACGAGAGATGTATGGCGATCGGCGAAGATAAGTGTTAAAGTTTGCCGGAGATGATCAGGGTTTTTCACAAAACGCAAAAACGCCTTGTACGCATTTGAAATACAAAAAGCACTCTTCTATTGTACCTTCTCACAAACATTTGTCAAGTAAATTGTAATGAATTGATGAAGGCGCCTACATCCATTTAGCATAAATAAGTTACCAACTACCAAAAAACGTGAAATCTGATTGGCCAGGCACGGGCCAATCAGAAGCTTTTGTTGGTAGATAACCGGTGTTTCATTGCCAATAAGCGAACTTTCCTGTGATTTTATCTAAATACCATCTGGATGTGGTAGCTTTCCCGGCAACTGTAATCCACCGTATCGAGTATCGAAAAAGATAGCGACTGGACCATTTATCCACAATTCTTAGCGTAAGAAAACCCTAATAACGCTCAGAAAAAAAGAGGTTAAAAAATCTTCAAACCTAGCATACACAATGTTGTTAGTACAGGGACGAATTTCACAAAAAAAAATATGGTTTTCTATGTGCCTATTGGCTATGTTAGGTTCGCAAGGTATTGTGGTAAAATATTCAGCCGCCTTTTTTTTCCGTACAGCGGATCATTTGATTACTCGTCGCTGTTTTAGTCTATGAACCACACAACGCGCTAAAGAAAGCTATCGGTTTCTACCGCTCGCTATATTTCGCCTCTCATCATCCATCAAGCTGTTTGCAGCGTTATAGTCATATATAAACCACCAAGCTAAAAAATGTATTACGAATATTTTGCTAACTTGATTGAATATCGGATCTTAAAAATATCGGAGAATTCATATATTTATATATAATATTTTCTTAGGTATCAAACGGCTGTGGAAACGAAAAAAATACAATATTTTACAGGCTTTTTACTATGAATTTAACTACTGACTTATGTTGTTTCAAATACATTAAAAGAATTTTACGTCTTGTTTAAAGCAACTAATTGAAAAAATAAGAATATACCGTCGAACAATTCACATTCATCACGTGTTGCTCGGCTCGATCGACGAGAAAAACCACTCGGTAAATTTCCGAAGTTGGTGCGAAGCTGTCCGAAGATCTTCTTGTAATCTTTTGTTCTCTTTCTGTAGTTTTCTTAATTCTGAATCGATGCGGTGTTTTTCTTCTCCCTCCTGTAAAGACAAGAAGTAAAATTTGAGAACATTCACATAGTTAAAGGATTTAACCAGTATCATCCCCTGGTAGTTTATTTTGCCGTACGATGTGCGGTTCCAAAGTTTGAGTCTGTGGATAAAATCCTTAAGTGTGACCATTCAAATGAAAGCTACTGAGCAGTACTTTCCTGTGGTGCTGTTTATTATGCTGTACAAGGCGATTCTTACTTTTGAGTCTGTGGATGAAATCCTAAAGTGTGACCATTCAAATGAAAGCTACTGAGCAGTACTTTTCTGTGGTGCTGTTTATTATGCTGTACAAGGTGGTTCTAACTTTTGTGTCTGGTGTTGAAATTCTAAAGTGTCGCCATTAAACAGTTCTTCCTTGTGGTGTTGTATACATCCGAACACTGTCACTCACCTTCATCAAAGCGTTGGACACAATGGCCAGCTTCATTTCAAGTTCGGCTTCTTTTCCGATACTCTCCCGTGTAAGCAAACTGAAATGAAGTGTCAAAAACAACACATCAGCGCAAGTCACCCTTGGCTCGAAAACATGCGAGTCGCTTACACAAGCAATAACTAAAGGAAGGCTTGAGAACATCTTTAACTTAATTAAGGACGGCGCCACCTTACTATTCAAAAAACAAACGGAAAAAGGGGTTATACCGTATTTTCTCGATTTAATGCCGGACCCCGATTAAACGCCGGGTCAAAACTGCCGATTTTTAAATAAACGTCGGGTCGTACTTGCACGGGTAATTCAGGGAAAAATTGTCCAGCACTGACAAACTGCGCCTAGGTTTCCGAGGATCGGTAATAATAAGCCAACCTTGAAAAATGGCTGAAAATCGCATTTCATTAATAAACGCCGGACCCCGATTAAACGCCGGGTCAAAACTGCCGAATTTAAAATAAACGCCGGGGGCGTTTAATCGAGAAAATACGGTAGTTTCACTGTAGTACTGCATCGGTGCGAGTGGAAAGGAATGTTTGGTTTATCAACAGATTTGATAGCTATAAAAGATAAATTGGCCATCGTAAAGAGATTCGAGTGCTTACGTTTTGAGCGATTCGCTGTGCCGAAGGGCCAACGATCGAAACGTCAGCACTCGAATTTCTTTACGGTGGCCAATTTACCTTTAGTTATCAACTCTGTTGATAAACCAAACACTTATTAAAAAGCACATTCCCATGCCATGATATTTTTTAATCACTCCTTACTAATTCAAAATCCGCTCGCCAATATAAAGGTTCTATTCTTAATAAAGCCAACCACGGTTCCGTGCACTGAGGGGTGGGACAAAGGAGGTAATTTACATGAAGTAGGTCACATACGCACGAAATTAAATCACTCTTGTTAAGAGTTATTAAAACCGCAGTAATACTCTTGTATTAAGACATATATAAGATTCAAGCCTCACCTTTCGCCGGAATTTCCTTTAGCACTCTGCAAAGAAATCAAACAAATATTTTATCGTGACTTATTCAATAGCAATAACTATTAATTTCCTGTTATTAACAGCTGAAAATTGAATTTACAAATCTGGTAGTTGGGGATCAGTAAACATTAAATAACAGAACATTTTTCTCTCCCGAGGGTCCTGATAACAACAGGGATTAAACTATGCAAACCCTCGAAAAACAAACCAAGCCAAACCGCAACAAAAGAAACGACTTCACAGTAGCTTTCATTTGAATGGCCACAGTTTTTGATTTCATCCACAGACTCAAAATTTAGAGCCACCTTGTAAAGCATAATAAACAGCACCAAAGGAGAGTACTGCTCAGTAGCTTTCATTGGAATGGCCACAGTTTATAATTTCATCCACAGACTCAAAAGTTAGAACCACCTTGTACAGCATAATAAACAGCACCACAGGCAAGCACTTCTTAGTAGCTTTCATTTGCACGGTGATATGAATCGGCGATTCATGGCTATGGTTATATTTTCTCACCCAGTTTGCACACAAGGCGAAGATTTTTTATATCTACTTCAAAATAAAAATAAGCGAAAATATATCACCTTGGCGATGGCTGTATATTTTCGCTTATTATTATTCTTAAATGTTCACCTGGATTAGTATCTCCACTTCACTAAAGTATTATAACAATCCATTCATTATAAGAATTTGATCAGATTAATTTTATGGTTAATAAGGTGGTATTAAAAAGGAGCCGAAAGCAGGCACCGACTAACAGTACCACTAAGCCATGAAAAGGGAGCTATCAAATATTTTAACGCCAGGTTAATTAAACTGAAGCTATTTCGTGCTAAACGCTACCAACCACAAACAATAAACATAGATTTATTCAGAGATAACAGAATCATCCTGTCATCAAGCCTTTTAATTCTACATTTAATATTGCAACACTTCCCAGATTTTGTGATAACCAAGACTTTACGTCTCTACGTCTTTAAATTCTCGCTTATTTTTGTGCTTCGACTTGGCCCGCTAGAATTCATTGTTCGTCAAAATTTAATCAAATACTGATAAAATTATCCTATGATTTCCGCCAAGGCAAGAGTAATAAGTTTATAATCCGTTAACTACAATTACAAGCTGCCTTAAAACTTGGAAATTCTAGGCTGCATTTTACTTCAGTTGAAATTTCGAATCCACGTTACAGCTCAACGGCACACTTTATTTTGCTTGATCTAAGATATACTCCATCCACCACAAGTTTATACTTTAACCACAACGTGATGCAATATTTTCTCAAGTGGAACGTGCATTCGCTGAAGTGTTGTGACAGCGTATCATGTAGGCAAAACAAAGCTCACATGCACAAACACGAGTCGTTTTCACTGAAAACTGTCATGATAAGCTTAGCTGTCGACGAGAAGCTAACGCTCTAAGCGTTGTCTCTTTGAAAGATGTAGAAATTATTTGTTTTAACATAAGGTTTCAACTCAAATTCTGATAACCTTTTAAAATATGCCGTTGCCTTGCGGAGCGTGTGATATCAGGTCATATACAACGTTTGAGCTGCAAGCACTAAAGAAACATGCCAAAACACATTTGACTTACCGGAGCAGCAAATATTCTTTCGTCAAAGCTGTGCCTTCTTGGAACAACAGGAATATAAAACTTGTGAGGTCCGTGCGAGCGACCGCGACCTGAAAATAAACAGGAACATGCAAAACGGTTTTAGTTCGATATGGCGTCTTTCATTCAGTACAGCGCGAGTTCACGTTACCAAAAGTAGCAAAAATGCCAAACTTTCTATTACAAAATAACCAAAATGAAACTACACGACACGAAAGTACTATCTCCCAACAGCTTATCTTTGAATGGCCACATATTAGACAAGCTTGCACAATCTGAGCGTAACACGAGGCTTACCAGAAGAAGCGGCGTCTGCAGACGAAGGTCTCACATTTGTTCGCCATAGAATTCGCGCGGATTTCGACTGAGTATCTGAAACAGGCATGGCTAAGTTGCTAGCTAAAATCTACATGCGTTTTTCCATGAGGCGCCATTGTTGTTCATTGTAGCACGTTGCGTAGCTTCTTCGTAGGCGATGACAATAACCAACCCTGCAGGCGGGCTTGATTACTACGCTACAGTGAGCCTTTTGAGAGACTCCACAGGCGGCCATTGGTCGATCAATAATTTCAGTCCTCCAGGAATGTCAGGGAATAAAACATGAGAAGCGGGAAACAGTACTGGGAAGTATTTTTCAGTAGCTTTTGACGCGTATGAATGGTCATGATTTCGAATTTCAGCCGCAAAGTCACAGAAAATACTGTTAAGATTTTAAAAATCACCACTTTATTTAACACAAAGAACAGCAATACAGCCAAGTACTGCTCAGTAGCTTTCACTTGAATGATTACACTCAAAGAGTCAAAAAGATAGAACCACCTTTTACAGCATAATAAACAGCACCATAGGAAAGCACTGCTCAGTAGCTTTCACCTGAATGGTCGCACTTTTGAAAAGCTACACTCAGAAAGTTAGAACCAACTTGTATAGCAAAATAACAGGAAGCACCACAGGAAGTACTGCTCAGTAGCTATCATTTGAATGGTCACACTTGAGGATTTCGTCCACAGACTCAAAAATTAGAATCACCTTGTATAGAATAATAAACAGCAACACAGGAAGTACTGCTCAGTAGCTATCATTTGAATAGTCACACTTGAGGATTTCGTCCACAGACTCAAAAATTAGAATCACCTTGTACAGAATAATAAACAGCAACACAGGAAGTACTGCTCAGTAGCTTTAATTTGAATGGCCACACTTTAGGATTTCATCCACAGACTCAAAAGTTAGAACCACCTTGTATAGCATGATAAACAGCACCACAGGAAGTACTGCTCAGTAGCTTTCATTTGAATTGCCACACTTTAGGATTTCATCCACAGACTCAAAAATTAGAACCACCTTGTACAGCATAATAAACAGCACCACAGGAAAGTACTGCTTAGGAGCTTTCATTTGAATTGTCACACTTGAGGATTTCATCCACAGACTCAAAAATTAGAACCACCTTGTATAGCATAAATAAACAGCGCCACAGGAAAGTACTGCTCTGTAGGTTTTCGATTTTGGAGACTGAGGATGAAATTAGAACCACCGTGTATAGCCTTAGATAATATACGATGAATGTACACGCAAAAACTCCATTCTTATTAGAAGAAAGCACTAATGTCAATTAATCCCAAAAAGTGCAAAAAATTGACTGCAAAAGTTGAAAATAAAACTGATTAACAGGTAAGTCGAAAGTCTTTATCCCAAGACATTTGATATGATTCATTTTAAATGTTAACAAATCATCGAGTAATGACTCATTAAGTAAAAAAGACGCTAAAATTTATTTATTTATTTTATACAAAAACCTTAAAAATTTTTATTAAGCATTCAAAATTTGCCACACTATTGTTATAGTTCTCACCCAAATTTTATCATGTTTGTCGTATTTTCAATTGTCATTCATATAACATCCTGAACGTCGTTTTTATTAATATTCTCAAGCTGAAGAAGGTTGTGGCAACAACTGAAACATTTTATATTTTAAATCCAGTGTCAACATTTTTAACCATGCCTTGTAAGATTGAAACGACATTGAAACAGATTTTTTTTTTCACCAACAGGCGACGGGAGCCGTCTACAAATCTGGTACCTTCTTTCTTTTCTTCATCGTCTTTGTCAGGCTACCTCCACACAAATATTTTGTTCTTCTTTAATAGTATCGACCCTGTTATTTGACGATCAATGGGCGAATCTTTGCTCACGTCATTGTTTACATTTTTCCTCATTAGCATACGACTTAACTCCTCATAGCAGCCGTGGCCATATATATGAACTAAAAGCAAAAGTTGAAAGAGTTGATAAAGTTGAGCAATTTGTGCAATTTTCAGCTCTTTGCAAGCAATATCAAAGGAAATATCAGCCATCAAAAACTGCGAAATTCCTGGGTGGCAAAAAAGTTAATGAGCCATACATTCTCCGTAAAATTTCAAATTTTCAGAGAAAACTGAAACTGTTATGTCCTTTCAACATTCAGAGTTTTTATTTTATTAGCGTCATCAGATAGTGATAAGCATATGTTAATGAGGCAAAAAGTGTAAACAATGATTCGCCTATTGCTGACTATAGACAAAATATGTTGTTGCAAAATTATGTCATGAGCTTTACCAATTTTAGATAGGCAATGTCACGTATAGATGTAGACATTTGTTGTTGTTGTTGTTGCTGTATTCACGAGGCAGAAAACATAACATCACATTTCTTTGAAACAAAACAAAGAAAAAATTGCACAGTTTCACACTTCTGAAAAAATCGAACCCTATTTTCACGCGAAAACTAAACGACAATTCTAATTGTCAGGGCCAAGCGGGTAGAGAGGCTTTTCTCGCGTGCTTTCGTTGCATGGGTTCGCGCGTGGCCTCGCGCACGTGAAACGCCTTACCACAAGTGACATTTTACAAATACTTTTTAGAAAGCTGCTTTACATGGCTAACTGGTCTCAAAATTGAATTTGAATGAATCCTTAAAGGGCCCCAGTCAGCCACACCTTTGTTTTTGTTTATACGCGAGTTTGGCTATTATATTTTATTCGGAGCATGTCAAAATGAACGAAATCACTGTGAAACTACTAAAGATAATGACACATACTTTCAGGAACACAACTTACAGTTAAGCAATAAGATTTCGCTTCACCATGCAATATCAATAATTTTGATGGCATCGAAAATGGCGGAGGCTGACTAGGGTCCTTTAAAGTAATATTTGGAATCCAAAGAAAGAACAAACTGAAGAGAACTACGAATGATAAACAGTGCAGGCCAACTCTTACGAAAACATGTCCTGTTATTAGACCAAAAAACGAATCCATCTTTGAACAAGCACAGATTTGACGTATAGGCTGAGCAATCCCCCAAAAAACAGGAGGTAGAATAAATAGCTCGTGACAAAAATCGCAATATATTGATGCCCCTTGTAGTTTGCTATTTTTAACCTTTAAAACAAACACAAAAATAAACAAACTTCCGGTTGCTGGGCCTCTCACCAATCCACGTCACATTGGTATTTATACAATTATTTCAGTTTTCAGTTTGCAATTACTTTTAGTTTCATTTGCGTGTTTTCAAACGTTAAACTTCTACTAACTTTGAGTCGTACTTTTGCGTCTAAGCTACAAACAATAACAAATGACTCACGTACGCCATATCACACCACAGCCCATGTGGTTTTAATGGCCGGAAGCTCATCCGTAAAGCGTGACGTCACGAAAGAGCCGGTATCCTGCCCATCCGGTCCCAGAAGGGAAATGAACACTTATAGTTACAAGGCAAGTACTGTACAGTAATAAAATGCCAACAAAAGCAACAAGGAAAATATATTCGGTTTTTGTCAAAATATATGAAATAAAACTACAACTCAAAAAATTTTGCGGCCCAGACAAGAGACAAATCCACGAGTTTTCGCACATCCGCCGTTCCCCAGTGACTCGTGGGTGTTTATAGGTCAGAAGTGGAAATGAATCGCACTGTATAAACACAATCACAAAACATTACGAAAGCTCAGTTAAGCAGAACATCATTTTTCTGTGGGTAGCACAAACCTTGCATTTGATTCCTGCGATTCTTTGCAACCATAAAAACCGTTTGACCGCGTTTAGTCTACCACTGTAATCCGGCTGACAATGTTAGTCTACTATCTTCACTAATTCGTTAAAAGCAATCGCGAAAGATCCGATCTTAGAATGTTTCTCCTGGCGACGGATATGTGGTACTTCAAGTAAAATTACACAAAAAAAAAGCACCGAGACACAACAGCCGCGGTTTGGCTGCTAGCAGAAGTTCTAAACGGAAAAAATAGACCTTCAGAGTTCAGTACGACACGGAAAACTATCGGTAAAGATCGCATTTCTTTGCAGGAAAAATGTAATTAATCCGCCACAAGGCACCTTAAACTCAGAAATTCAAGTTATCACGCCGAGTAAACACAATTTAGCAAAGAGTTATGATTTCTTTGTTCTTCGACTAATCAATTAAATACCGATAAATGTTGATGCTACCATACGCGTAAACAGTTTTCTTAAGAATGTTTGAAAGTAAATTCCACTTTGAATGCGTGGTGGAATACTGATTCAGTAACAAGCTAGCTTGTAAATTCGCCTTTTGTTTTCCAGTCGACGCGTCACAACGTTTTCAGAAGTTGACCTCATTTCCTCGCAAACTTTGAGCCATGCAATGTGATTTACAATTCTCAACCTATTTTAAAAAACATTATGCACTGTTTCCACTCGAACGAAAGCTACCGTGAAATTAAAAGCTATCCTCTGATGTTGCTTGCCTTTAAGTATATTGCAAACTAAAAGTTTGGGTTTCGTAACCTGTCTCCAACAAAAACACAACAAAGCAAAAAAGAAATATGAGCTATTCTTACGCAAATTCCTTGGAGAGAGTGCTTGGATGCGAGATTTCGCTTTTGGCAGATCAAAAATGGTACTCAAGTCCCACCTTCGCCTGGCCATGGTTCTGTCCTCGGGCATAATGCTGTTCTTGCTCGCTTACGTTATGAAACGCCTTGCAATAACTAACGATCACGGAGGGTCAACATCAACCGTCTTCCTGTCACGTAGATTCCACTTGGGATTTATTTTTATCCGCGAATCACGAAAAGTAAATAAAATAAATTTCACAAGCGCATGCCAGTATGCAGAACGAAAGAAACAAAACGTGGAAAATAACAACAAGGATTATCAAAGTTTTCGAACATAATCGTTCGTCTGTCGCATCAAGAACATTGAACAATGTTATTAATCCCACGCTACCCCACCCAAGGTGGGAAGTCTTTATGAATATGAATGCGTCAGATTCAACTGTCAAGAGTTCTATAGTTCAAGCACATCTAAGATCTATTGTTACATCGGACAATGGGAAAAACAATTTTCTTTCGGAGCTATATTTACCCAAGGGATATACATTGAATATTCTCCGAGTCGCACAAATAAACTGCCAGAGCTACGCGTGCGTGAAAATTGTCTGCCACGCGGATTTGATAGCGAGAAACAAGAACGCGTGGAAAATGGCCACTTGTCTTCCAAAAATTTTTCTCTCGATTTTTCCAGAATACAAAACATTTCCAGAATTTAAACCAAGCCCTGGTATGTCTAAGAGAGGATAACTTTATCTGGTAGATAAGTATACATACAGTGGATAAGATAATGAGTAATCCGGCCGATGAAATTGATCCGCGCTAAACTCAGTTATCAGGATTTAGCATACCTCAGTGACCGACTATCGCGTAACGCGCAATCTGATTGGCTACACAGGCGCCGTCTATCGATCGATAGACGGCAGTTTGTCAGAGCGCGCGCGATTAAGCATGCATCATTGCACAAATATGTCAAAATTTATGAAATAAAAAGCTTTTTTTTGCTTCATAGATCGATCACTGAGGTATGCTAAAACAATTAGACGGCTTGCTCTCGGTTTCTATCGCCTTTGATAGTTGGCGATAGCAGCCTCGAGCTCGCCGTCTAATTGTTAAGTAGACCTATTAAAATCAGATAAGGTTTCCCGATCCCCGGACAAAAACCACCCAATGGGAAAAATACCTTCTTTTCCAAACGGTAAACGAAAGCTATAAAATTGGGCGTGTACCGTAAAGCAGCATGCCTAAAGAGTTTTACTGAAATGATTCATAAGTTAAATACAATTAAAGACATTGACTTTATCAACCGTACTGAATAATGTTTAAGCGTTTGCGTTTTGAACGTACTATCGTTTGTTGAAACACCTGTGTAACTTTTCACTGAGTCTTACCTAATATTCTATTATATCTACTCGTTACTTTATGTTTAGTAAATTATTTATACGCGACCCCTGAATTTTATCGTGTTTTTAAAATACAGGTCTGAATAGCAGCCGGCAAGTCAAAAGTTTAAGAAAAACGACGACAGTTTTGATTTCGAAAGACATGTTTCGAGAGAAGAGCTGTCGAAACATGTCTTTCAAAAACAAAACTGTTGTCGTATAAAGGTTTTGATTTGATTTGATAGATCGGACACAATTATATCCTTCCTCCTGTCAGAACTGAGCATTATAAGCGCCTTTTTGTAAATGGATGGTTATCTCAAGGTCTTGATAGAAGTCTATTCTTTTTCTGTCGTTAGTGTAATCTAGACACGTTTGTTATCATTTCTGAGGAATACTTTTGTGCGATATTTTTCATTATCAGAATCTTGAGCAAGTTTACCCTGACCTTTTACTTTCTGATGGATGAAATCCTTAGGTGTGGCCATTTAGTTGGATGCTTTTGAGAGGTTTCTTTCCAGCCATGACATTTACTGTACTGTACAAACTGGCTCGAGTTGAGAATACCAGCTGCTAAATAGTACGTTCTAGGTGCGGTGTTTATTATGTCGAATAAACACACTAACTTTCTACTTTCTGAATAAGTGTGACATCAAAATGAAAGTTCGTTGCAGGCGTAAACGGGGAGGGGGAGGGGGAGGGGGAGCAAGAAAAAGTAAGAGAAGAAAGGGGGACTCTCAATTTTTCTTGACCCCCCCCCCCCCCCTCCCCTTCTCCGACTACGCCTGGCTAAGCTGTGCTGTTTATTATGCTGTACAAGGTGGCTCGTAGTTTTGAGTCAGTTGATGAAATCCTAAAGTGTGGCCATTCAAATGAAAGCTACTGAGCAGTACTTTCCTGTTGTGCTGTTTATTATGCTGTACAAGGTGGCTCACAGTTTTGAGTCAGTTGATGTAATCCTAAAGTGTGGCCATTCAAATGAAAGCTACTGAGCGGTACTTTCCTGTGGTGCTGTTTATTATGCTGAACAAGATGGTTCGATTTTTTTGACTCTGTGGATGAAATCCTAAAGTGTGACCATTCAAATAAAAGCTACTGACCAGAACTTTCCAGTGGTGCTGTTTATTATGCTGTACAAGGTGTTTCTAACTTTTGAGTCTGTGCATGAAATCCTAAAGTGCGACCATTCAAATGAAAGCTACTGAGCAGAGCTTTCCTGTGGTTCTGTCTATTATGCTGTACAAGGTGATTCTTACTTTTGAGTCAGTTGATGAAATCCTAAAGTGTGGCCATCAAATGAAAGCTACTGAGCAGTACTTTCCTGTGGTGCTGTTTATAATCCAGTACAGAGTAGTTCTAACTTTTCAGATTCTGAGGGTTGGCCATTCAAAATATCACGCAACGGCTTTCATTTGTGGTTCGATTTTAATTTCTTAACAAATAAGACGGTGATAACATTGCTCACTTACCCGGCGCCTTCACTCTGCTGAGAGACTTGTCCTTATCCTTCCTCTCCCTTTCCCTCTCCTCCCTGGCAGCCACGGACTGATGATGAAGCAGATCGGACGCGCGTGTCAGTGAGTGCAGAACATCTTCAGCAACGACGAGAGCAGAGCTTTTGTCGTACTTGACAGACTTTGCCGCGTTTAACAACCGCGAAGTCTGATCGACGATCGAGTCATTCGGTTCCTCACTGGCGCTCATTTTAATTTTGGTAATCCTCGCGTTTTTGAGATGAGAATGCGAATGTGAACGGTGACTGCGATGTTCGCGCGTGTCGCGAGATTCGCGCGTGGAACTCACGTGGGGCGAGGGCCCCGCTTCCCACTCTCGCGGGAGGCTCGAAGACTTCTTGTTCTTTTCTGGTGTGAACTGGAGTTTCCCGGTTATGATGGGGCTCGTTTCGCTTCGTAACCTTGTTTCGTCATCCGACGAGTCCGAATTCCCTCCAACTACTGCTGCCGTTGATGAAGACGGCTTAGCAACATGGCGTCGCCTACTTGACCTCTGACGTGGAACAGTTTGAGATCCATTCGCGCCAGCAATGCCAGCGCTTGCAGAACTGGACAGACGGATTTTGCGTTCAGAGCGCATCACTGGCTTCGCAGATGATCGGCTGTTGTCGGGCGTCCGAACCTTACTCGGAGATAGCTCGCCCGACTTCTTTCGTCTGGCATGGTGTGCGACCTTTAT
Source organism: Pavona decussata (assembly GCF_977016875.1). NCBI lineage: Eukaryota > Metazoa > Cnidaria > Anthozoa > Scleractinia > Agariciidae > Pavona > Pavona decussata. The sequence continues at coordinate 1,828,800 of NW_028145452.1, forward strand.
GCCATCGCCTCCTTCTCGCTCCACGGTTACCTTGGCTGAATCGTCCTGCGATGTTGGTCGTGGCCGCGGGAGTTTCTCTTCGTTTACAAACCTTCCGTCAGCGGGAGTGCTCCGGCTTTTAGCGTGGTAAATTTTGATTCCTCCCATGTTGCCACCTTCAAGAGCCTGACGGTGGTTTTCCAAGCGTTCAATCAGGAGATTTCTGGCAGCCACACGAGCTTCGTACTCCGATTTACGCTTCATCTCCGTTTTAACTTCGACAGAATTCGGTGACGCTTCGACTACAGTGGTCGTTTTGGCCTTGATCAAGTTCTGCGGCAGATCACCTTCGCTCTTTCGCTGCAGGGCACGGTCTTGCTCCCTGTTCGCCTCCTTTGCCAACCGTTTTAGGATATTCCCAGGGGAATCTTCATCCTCGCTGCTCCTGTTGCGGTTCAGTGACTCCCCGGACTGTGCTCTGCGGGGGGTCAGCTGAATATCCTGCAGGGAACCCATCGGGCTCCGATTGTCCGGTTTCTTTCGTACGCTTCCTTTCCTTTCCAAACTCCCCGTCCCATTAGCAACCATGTCCGGAGTTCGAAATCCGAACGCTCTCTCAATCTGGTCGACGGTATCTGACATAGACGCTTCAGTGATGTCTTCCTGGCTTTGCTTCTGTTTATACGTATTCACAGTCGTAATCACCGCGCCAAGACTCGTCTCCTTGAAAGGTACGGGATCCTTCTTCTCCTCAAATGATGCTGTTATTGTTTCTTGACTCGAGTCGCGTTTGTTCATGTCCTCTGGCATTGCCATTATCGGTTCAGCATTGACCCTAACAGCTCCGTGCCCATCTCCCTGGTATCTGCTATCCTGTGTGATTCCATCTACTCTCGTATACCCATCTCCTTGGCCGTTCAACATCATTCTGCGAGGCCTCTGCGCAGTGCTTCCAAATATCGGGGTTTCGGGAGTTCGCGGAGACGAGGGAGGAGACGACGGCCCGCTTGCGATGGCATACAACGTGCCTGACGCCGTATGGGCTTTTAACGTCACACCGACGGGCTTGGAAGGCCGTGGTTCTGGATCAAGTGCTACAAACCCGCTCCACTTTGGTGTCCCATATACCTCAGGAGGAACCTGATGTCTGTCCCCATTTGGAGTGACAGTTGTCACCGTGTATGAAGCCCCGTATGTAGCAGTTTGTTGCCGCGGTGTCTCGTGGAGTGTTTGTGAGCTACCGCTGATCGAAGAGGTTGAGCTCGCCCCAGGGGATGCGGGAGAATCTGGAGGCCGGGAACCCGAGTACGTAGCTCTGCAGAGAAAAAAAATAATTTATTAATAAATCAGTTGATTTAAGTTTAGCAACGTTGCGTGCCCACCAATTGCCAACATTTTGCGATCTTATTATCAGTTTTCTGTTGCCTTACTTCAATGAGCCAATTAATATCCAAGAATAATAAAAGGCGAAGTTGACCATTTCCACGTTTGCTTTCAGTCTCCCGAAACATGCCCACAGGAGTTGCATGTTACACTACAGCCCAACCTCGTCCCCAGAGCCCGTGCCCTTACCTTACCATGAAGTATATGCCATTTAAGGCCTTGATTCCTTGTGGCTGACCAAAAGGAACGTAGCCTCTGAGAACCAGATTGACTACAGCCCTAACCTCAAGTGCAAAACTGTGAATATCACTAAACGTTGTTATTTTGCGGTTCTACAGTCACACGTAAGTTGTCTCACCTAACATCCACAGGAGCGACGGTCCCAGGGCGCATGATCCACGGACTGTCCTTGCCTTTCACGCCGTTCTTTGGCGCTACTTTAGGTGGCTGTTTCCGCCCAGCATCAATGGAGGAGGACGAGGCTGCTGATTGGTCACGTGACTCCGCTTCCTCCGCTACGGAGGAAGCGCTACCGCATGAGGACATTGTCGTGACTGAAGCCCGACTGGTGTTCCAATAGGAACCACTGAGAGGCTGGATACCCCTGGGGAAATAAACGACGGGAGGTAAGACAATACCCCAGGGTGAATCAAATACCCCAGGGGTCTTAAAACACAACAGAAAGGAATACAGTGGAATACCGTTTCTTTGAATCTCCTAGGGTAAACTGAATTTGTTTCGAAAAAACGGGAGTTCCAAAAATCGAGGGGGGGGGGGGATGTAAGCTGACCAAAGCAAATCCAAGAGAAACAACTTTTGGTTCAAAGAATAGGAAGTTTCGAAAAATCGAGGGTTCGAATAACCAAGATTCCACAGTGATTGTCAACCCTGGAAAAGAACACCCTTATGGAAACTAATAACATGGCACAATAGCCAAGTGTAAATCAAACACCCCATGGATGTTCAAGAAAATAAAAATAAACCAATGAATTTGAAACAATGATCTCGAAAAAAGGCTATAAATTATTTTCTGGGGACAGCAGCTCCACAAAAAAGCACAAGACACACGCTTCTGTGTTCTGATTCGTAACTATGTAAAAACAAAACAAACAAAAAAAATGAGCAATGAATGACACAATAACATACTTTCTTGGTTTGCCACTCTGAAAGGGTGGGACAATGACTGCTGACACGGATCCGGGCCTGCGTAATATGTCAATCATTTGATCATGGCTCAGTGTAGCCACTATCATCCCATTGATCTGATAAATAATAACAAGTAATAATTAATAAAGGTAGATATTAATGAGCACATTCTCATGTAGGACACAGTTGATTAAAGGAGTAGTCTGAAACAGGTTTTGTTACACGACACTACAAACCCCTGGATGGGACATAGCAGGGTACCCCCTACATTTTATTCCATCCACTACAGATACATGTAGGCCACACTGTTTTGAAGGAAAACTTGCATATGAGTTGCATCCCTTAGATTACAAGCTGACAGAACTACATGTAATTAACATGCATGTTTTTCAAGGTCAAATATTCACAGAAACATTCCCTACTGTCTACTTGAATTTTACAATACCCTAACCATTATCAAAACAAAACTGAACCTGATGTAATGTATTTTAGTTCTTTTAAAATAATACTAAAAGGAATGTGTCATAGCTCCTTTAAAAAGGCAACGGTTAAATATACATGTACCATACAAATAACCACCAAGGCAACCATATCCATGTAACCACATCACAAGCATTCCCTTATTTTTCTTAGGGACAGTGATGTGAGCAAACAATGTGAGTGCGCGCAAAAGTTTCCTACCTCGAGAAACACAATGCACTTTATTATCCCTAAAAAACAAACAAAAAATAAAACAACAATACTATAGAAGCAGCCCAAACCTCAACGAGTCGAGATCCTTGCCGCAAGCCAGCCAGCCAGGCGAACCCGGAAGTTTCAACATCTGCTATGAGTCCTTCAAACTGCACATGGAATCCTAACTGACCCATGCCATTGCGCCTCAGAGTCATTGTTTGAGTCTACAAGTGAAGAGAGAGCAATGTAAACTATGCTTACTTTAAAGTAGAGTACTTTCCATAAACTGTTCATCGATTGACTAAAAAGATTACTGTATTCCTCTGGATGGAATGCCAGTCCAAAGATTGTTTGCTTGCCCTAACTATGAATTTATACCATGTAGCCATTGGTGGAGGAAGAACTGTAAAAATACAATGGCTTATAAATGGGAATATAATGCCCAGGAAAAGTCCTGGCTTCCCCAACACTTTAACTACACGTAAGGCCTCAGGTGTCCAGTGCACAAACCACATGGCCAACAAGTCACCAAAACCACTGAAAATAAATACATGCATCTGTAACTTTAGAAAATATTTGTAGCAAAGGCCTTACTAGTGAAAATACATTACATTATTTACTGGACTAATCATATTTTTAGAACAGTAATGCCTGTTTTACCACATAGGACAAGTTCGACAACCCATGGAAATTTATCAAAACCAATCTTCGTGTAAAAGCAAGTCTTACCTGACAGCCAATGGAAATTTCTTCAAGTCTCCTAACAATCTCCGGGATATCATCCGAGTCAGACATTGGAATGTTCAGCACCAGACAATCGCCACTACCGTAAAACACCTTGATGCTGTTTGAAAAAAAAAATTACATTAAATAAGGTCTACTACTGCTTGGCCAATAGCAATAAAGTCCTGCAACACTGTGCAAGTAAATTGCAGGTAAATTTCAATAAATTCTGCTCTCTGGTCTCAGAAACATTCAAAAATACCAAACCCTCAAAATGAAAATTTTAATGACAATCTAACTAGTGCAATAATATTTTACTGGGGCATTTTGAGGTTTTAAACTAAAGTTTCTAACAAATTTTCACTAGTACCTTTGTGAAAGTGATGTCCACCCAATCACTGATTTAGCTGGAATGCTAAATAGCACTTCCTGGAGAGAAATAAATTAATGAATACAATAATTGGACTTAATCATTAAGGAGGGCCATAGAATTTATGATATACTTGATGGCAATATAATTTTAACAGATCAGGAGTAACCAATCTAGTATTAAGTCTAATTAATCATGTTAACAAACACCTCAGACATCGTGATGAAACAGAGTTTCTAGTTAAGCATTACATCTATCTGTAGCAACACTTCCAGTGATATATGAATTTGGGGAAGTTTAGAAACTTAGAAAGGCCTCCAAAACGTCAGGAAAACACTTAGGCCAAAATGAGCAGCTTTGAACATAAGGAACAGAGCATTACAGGGTTTGTACTCTTTTGGGATTTTATAAAAATCCATGACCTGTTCAAGTTTTCCATGACAAAATGCTCTCATTTTACAGTGTGAAAATGCACAGTGTAAAAATCTGTTTCTTGGTTCCTTTTTGTTTTTTAATTGTCCATCGTCTTCCTTTTTTATTCCCTAAAAGATAGTGTTCTTAGTGATTTCCTCCATAAACATCATTTGCAATGACTTTCCATGACCCGCAATAATTATTAAAATCCGTGACCTTCCAGGCCTGGAAAACGAAATTACAAAATTCCATGAATTAGTCTGATGGCCAATGGCCAGTTGTTCTAAGTGCTGGTCAAAACACACTGACTAAACTGATCTTTTCATCACATACCTTGCTAGACCAATGCACCAAAACCAACGTATCAGCAGAGATTCCCATCTTGCACTCAATCATGGATGGGTTCCTGTAATCTTCAACCTGTAATTTTATTGAGAAATTACTTTGAATTCTCAAACTAATACTGACGGGGGTAAAATACTTGTCAAGGAAAGATTTAGTGATAATCTTTTTTTTAAGTTTAAAGAAGCAGTGTTGCTTATTTTTAGTGCAGTGTTCCAGATAGTAAGAGGGGGGTCTCAGGTCAAAAACCTGAGAAGCCTGGCTTCCTGACCCGACAAAATTAATGGTAAACTTGAGAAGATTTGGGGAGAACCAGAGCTATTGACCCCTCAAAATTCTTTATTGACTAGATCTGATTTTGAAAGTTATCTGGAACACTGTAGTGTCACTTTGAATAGCAAAAAAAAAAAACATTTATTTTGTAGGTATGTCAACATAATCATTCAGTGTTGTCAAGAATAACTCTACTAGTGCATAGAAACTAGTATTGTTCATCTTTCGCTGTGGATGGCTAGGATGGAAGTGGGTTGAATGGGAACTGTAAAAAAAATTTCCCCTGTTCTGTATTTTGGAAAAAGTGTTAAAAATTGATTAAAGTTGATTCTTCCTGTGAGAAATCAATTGAATTCATATTTTCCTCTTGGCGCTCTAAGACAATTTCTCGTTACGAGTCTAAGAAGTCCTTAGTCAAATATTTGAGCAGGTTTGACCAACATACAGCAAAATCTCCATTACCTGAACATTCCAAAGCAATGCACCTCGGGAAACTTTCTCGGGGCAGATGGGTGGTCGCACCTTCTCCTTCTTCTTTGTTGATCTCAAAATACCTGAGAATAAACAAGGTTTGACGTCATGGCATGAATACTTTGCACCCACACCTGTGTTAACATAGCTAAGATCATAATTAACTAATAACTAACTGCCTCGCTTAAGTGGAAGGTGGGTGCCTGGGACACCCAGGGGCTTCCACTGTGGCCAGCCCACCCCTAGATAGAATACTGCCCCCATGGCTGGCAAATCCCCCAAGCCAGCCATGAGCCCCCATTCCAGGCACCCGTCAACACTGACGAAACAGTGGAAAGAAGAAACATAGGTATGCATGGGAGGGGGGGGGGGGGGGGGAGGAAGATGCTAAAACGACTGCTTGGCAGACCGCTACACAAATGCTCAACGAAGAACTCCAAGATCCTAGCTATGTACAAAGCTACCACGTACCATGTGAGCCTGCACTTATGGGATTGACCACTGGATGTCCGCAAAGCTTGTGGGCCGCTTGGCTGCTAAGCTTGTGATGGGCAACTTAGTTAAATTATATTTAACCAAATCTAACTTGTATTGTAAGTACATTTAATAATTTACCTTTTCCTTTTGCCCCTGTCTCCAGTGTGGTGTTGGTGACATAGTTTGTGGCCAGATCTTTAAGGTATTCATGTCTTGTCCTTGTTGCCATGGCACTGAATTTCTCTGACTTATGAGCAGCATTTTCAGCATTTATGACTAAGATTCAAACAAAAAATATTTTAAATTTCCATTTCATTTGAAGAGTTTACTGGAAAAAGGGCTTACGTGATGAAACCCAAATGTTTCCAAATTCTCTCTAATTTGACATACAGACTGATTATTGTGTTAAAAACATAGCAACATACACATTGTATTGATGTTGTGATATAAGAGCTCAAATTCAGCCGAGTAGCTTATTACCGATACTTTAGCCTAAAAATTGAATCTTTTGAAGCAGTGCTTGAATGATTTCTTTCTTCTCTGTTAAAAGCTATACATTTTAAGCAAATCAACCATGCTTCTTTTGTTCCTTGGGGTTTTAGCAAAACTCATAAGCTACTTGTAATTTATCAAATTCAAGCTTTTAGGCAACAAAATATCTATGGACCTGCATTTCTAATGTGATAACCAGTCCTTTCTCCACTGAGCCCTTACATTTGCAACCTAGAGCGAAACTGTACAGTATGTTTGAAAATTAATACAAATCAAGATCCCTGACTTTCCAGTGTTAAACTGATGTCGAGAGCTTTCTCCTCACCTTTTGTCAGAAGGAAATCTGCAAAAGCCTTTTGCTTTCCAAACTTTGCTCCAGCAGGAATGTTAGGTCCAAATGGTGGCACATCTTTTGAACGACTCACTGCAACTCTAAATATGCAAAGCAAGAGTTAGTATTAAATTTTCTCAATAAAGACATGACAAAAAGAAAAGCAGGCAATTAGAATTAGCCCTTACCTGTAGTAGGTGTTATCAGAGCAAGGATTGAAAACTCTGACAACAATAAACACATGCTGGAAGTGAGATCTGATGTTCTTGGGTGTGAATGGAAGTGCACCGGGTTCTTGAAACACTATAGTGACAATGTCATTTCCAATGTGTCTCTTCCTAAGAAGCTGCAACCAAATACATGAAGGAAAAAAAATTAGTACATAGATATTACCACTTTTAGTGTGGATGTGTCTTTAGGGAGTGGGAGAGGAGGGAAAGGGCACAAAAAATGTAATTATTTCACCCACCCCTCCCCCCCCAAAAAAACCACTTCCTTCCCTTGCAAAAATTTTGGTAGAGCTTGGAGTCAGTACTTTTTGTATGATGCACCATGATTCATAATAAAGGTATGAGAAGACATGTCCCGCTGTACCTGTTGTCGATTATTTGGAGTCCAAGGTAAAAGTGTTGATACATGAAACATGATTTCACGACCATGCGACTGTGTGTACACGGAATACTCTCCTGTGGAGTCATCTGCAAAAAGTTCACATAGTTCATTAAGTTGTCTTGTTAAAACCCTGTAGAGCATGCAATATCACTCTTATCAAGAGACATGATAATTTATCATACATATACATATTTGCATGCAGTTGCATCTCAAGCCTCCCAAGCCAACACAGAAAGAAAAAAAAGCAAGGTGAGAACTACAGTACCGTGCAAATGTAAGTTGACAGTCTTGACTCAAAACTCAATCCTCGAAGCTTTCGAGAATCGAGTATTGAAGTGCGAGGCTTGAGTTTCGAGTATGGAGTATGGAGACACTCAAAGAAATTTTCGAGGATCTTGATGGCAGATTTCGAGGAAACGATTAATTTCTCGAACCTCAAACAATAAGAGAGAACAAAAGCAATTTTCGCATGGCTCTTGCACGTAGACTTTTTTTTTAGTTAGGTCGAAAGTTGAAGTAAATCAAATCTGAAATCAGCGGCATTGAGTGTTCGATAAATCTGTTTCGGCACGTTTCTTTCCGCGTATTATTTTTAAAACGCATCCGTTCACTACACATGGGTTTCATTAACGGTAGGGAACCGGGCAAATTGACCACCTGTGAACATGACTTTGCCCAGCTGCTTTTAAAATTTTGTCTGACTTTTTCCATAAAAGAACATATCCAAGTTACAAAGTACTATCCTGCCCAGGTGTACATGTACCAACCTTTTCCTCACCTGTTGAAAATCTAAATGAAACCCCTGACTACAAGCAAATGACATGGACATACATGGTGGTTGGAGGCAAACCCCGCAGGCCCCAATAATATGTATATTCTGCTCACTGTTCTGCATGCAATTCTTGCAGTAAATGTACATTTCTAATGGAAGAATTTGCTGAAGCGTACGTCTGAGACATCTTTAGTTACATGTATCTTTCCTGATCATTCCCTTCATACTCAAGATCTATATGTTTGATCAAGACATAGTTTTAAAATTGAGGGACTGGTTAGGAAACCTTGCCATGAAAACAATAGTGCTGCAATTTATGTTAGAAGGGATGCGACCCTGCACAATCCTTTGTTTTAACACTCACACCACAGTTGAACATCTTAACGAAAACGTTTTGATTGGTCAGCTGTTCTAACACATTCCAACTCCATTGTTGTTTGTGCAGGGTCAAGGCCAAAAAGGCAAACAAAAACATATCACAAAGAAGTTTGTCAGGTTTCATAACCATTGCCTTCAATTGACTATGATCAAGACAAATAGTGGTACATGCACATAACTGTGTATGGTCAGAAGAAATTTAATGTTGGTCTCAACACTCAAGATTACACTATGCCAGATAATGACAACTGATTGTACCGCACACACTGTACCATGCGACGTCCATAACTACACGAACTACTTACTTCGGTTGTCCAGCTGGGCTCTGTAACCTTCAAAACCTTTCAAGGCGACCCGAGTGCCAATTAAGTCCAAAAATTCCTCAAAGGCTGGACCTGATGTTTCTGTTTGATAGGAAAGAAGAGGAATTTGTCATGCACAACTTATAAATACCTGACTGTGTACTACAAAAACTGATTAAACTGGTTAAAATGATGAGTTTAGTTATTATTACTAAACTCATCATTTTAACCAGGTGTTTTTTAAAGAACCCTTGAACCCCATAATCTGCACATAAAGATCACACTGTTCAAAGTACAATCTGTGCATTTCTTCGCAAGCAATGGCACTTTCACTTGAAATTTATAAGGGCCACGCCCCCGCTCTAAGTACACCAGCTAATGGAATTCTTCCCCCCCCCCCCCCCAACCCGCCTTCATTCAAGAGGAAGTGGCCGGGGACTCATGATACATGTATGTCGTGTAAACTGTATATTAAATAATAATAGTGGCACATTAAACTTACGTCCAATACAGATCCCTTGTTCGGGATTTTGATATAATATTGTTATTATGTAACAGCTACACCAACTTAAGCCAAGACTGATCAGTACAAGCTCACATTTTTCTTTCTTTTTTTACGTGAACTAAACTGATTAACTTTTCCCTTTTTGTATGTAAATTCTGGCTGTGATGCTGTAAAATACAGGGTTTCAAGATAAAAATAAAATAATGTCAACTTACGGTTATTGTACATTTCTTCTTCTGTACTCTGTCCATCTTTGCAGTACAACACACCAACCTTAAACTGATTGGTCATCTGAAAAATAAAACAGCATTCAGATAAAAAAAATTAATTACAAGATTCAGGTGAACAGAAATATGAGATTAAAAATTAATTTTATAATAACACCCAAGGAGAGAGTTTATATTTAACAAAAGGTGTACCGGTAACATTGTTAATGCTAGGGGTGAAAATGTTCAGCTGAGTCAAAATCACTGCTTTAATGACTGTCTGACAAAAGTGCTCCCAGCATTAAATATTATGCAACTCACCCCTTGCTCATCCAGCTTCATTAATTGCTCAGGAACCTGAAAAACCAATTGAGCAATACCAATTTTTTTATGTCCAGGGTAAACAATTTTTTAGGTTGTAATTCCTACATGGTATACAGTGTATATGTTACAGGTTAAATTTGATTTCAGGTTATATTTTTTAAAGCTAGGTCGATTCTCAATTTCCTTTGTCTCCTAGCACTAACTTCTCATGAATTAGGGTTAGGAAACAAAGAAAATTGAGAATCAACCTAGGTTAAATCAAAATTAACCTGAAATCAAATTTAACCTGTAACATATACAAATTAATTTAGATACATGCATGTGTAGGCGAGTTGCCTGCAACCTAACAAAACAGATCTTCGGCTTACTTAACTACAAAGCCACACAGTCAAGCATACAGCAGGTTAAAAATATATACAATGTAAATAAATTCTTCAATCCAAACTGTCAGCCATTTAACCCTTTAGCCCTAACAGTGATCGGCATCAAATTTCTCCTTGTGATATCAACGCTTATCCAACCCCGGAGGTCATGAGAATTAAGGATATGATAACCCAAGGTGAATTTCTTGATATTTCAATAACTTCTCCAGAGTACTTTTATAAGAAAAGTAACGGGACAACACAGGAGAATTTGTTCTTTGATATTAGGAGTTAAAGGGTTAATACCTTCATATTGCCACAAAGTTACAAAGAAACGCAGCAGTTGATAGAAAAAGATTTTTAAGAACCCCAAGATAAAGTCTCAACAATAAAGGGTTGGACATACCTTAATCCCAGGCTGTGCCATCCTCAGTGCTGTAAGTTGAAGCTCTGGACACACATGCTCCAGGATGTCTTTAGCAGGAAGAGCACGTGCCGCACCATGACGTGATGTGGATGGAATAGCTTCCTCTAGAATGCTTCCTCTAAGAGTGGTAAGCTAGAAAAGGAAAAGTGGCATTGGAAGCTCATTAAAACATAATCACTTCAGGACAGTAACCATGGTGATGAATGTTCGACATGATAAACTGACAAATAAAAAATGCCGCAGCTGTGCAACCATCAAGTCGTGGATGCAGATGGGAGGTTTGCTAACATTCAAGAAGCTAGAGTTGCTCTTCGCTATGCCTCAAGCAACTCTTACACTTCTTTCACGCTTAGCAACTACCCGCGTTACGCCGCGTACATGCCACATGTTTACCATTCCTTAAATACACATACCTCACTAGTTCTGATGATGATCCGATACTGGTACTGGTTTCCCTCTGACTCACCAGATTTCAAAAGGGAAGTACTCTCGTCAAGCTTTTCACGCTTCAATGACAGTGCAACAGGACCAAATCGGTCGTCAATTCCAAGATAATTTAAATGTTCTAGAGAGGAATAAAATATGAAGGTTAAATAGTTAGTCAAAAGCTGCAAAATAGAGCATCTTGTTTTCCAGTTTTGCATTACTACACTCTGTGATTGGTTAACAAAACCATTTTGAATTGCGATTGGTTCTTTGCACTGTCTGAGTCTGTTGTGATTGGTTAGGGTATGTAACTACTTTGGTTCTGTTTGGTTTTGGTTTCACGACACTTAATTGAAAACTGCTTTAAGCCCTGGGCTTAAATCCATATTCAATCAAAGGACTTTTTAGGAGCAAATGGGTTAGGTTTGATGATAAAAACACCATGAAACACTAACCTAACAGCCTAAAACAGCTTAAACAGGAAATTCTGGTATGAAAGGGGCCTGCCTTACCAGAACATAAACAACTGACAAACAACATGCACCATTTTCTACGACACTTACTGATAAAATTGGCATTAGTTTTTGGAATTAACACAGGGAGCAGAGGAGTTATGCAAGAAATGTCAATAAAAAAATGTCTTACCTCTTAAAATTGCATTCTTGTATTTCTTTGCATAGTTAACACCTCATTTGCGAACCAAATATATGCATTCATTTGCGATCGAATGCGATCGATCGTTTCGAACCGCCATTATTTTGAAAAGTGTCGACTGCTGTTTATTGGGACCGTGTATTCAGTTGGACGAAGTCCAACGAATGATTTTTGGAAAGCGAAGCTTTCCGAACGAGGCACGAAGTGCCGAGAAGAAAAAATGACAAGGGGAGCAACATAGAACCACGTGACTCGTCAGATGTGAACCGCGGCACACTGGTGGCGGAAGTGACGTTTTCGCAGAAGACCCTTACTGTGCGCATGCTCACAACAATAAACTCATTCAAATGGCTTCCCGTCATATGCATGACACCTTATATGACGTATTTCCGCCACCAGCATGTTGCGGTGCACATCCCACCAAAAGCCAACTTTTCAACGCGAAATGAGGGATTGTAAAAGGCCCGTTTAATGAATCTTTTCATCGTAATGGTTTAGGTAGCTTAAATATAACATAAATGCAATACCGCATGCAAATACTGGGGCTCATTTGTTGAATATGTAGCGAGTTATTGGGAAACGAAAATTCGACCAAAATCTGTTTCATCCCTTGTCTCTTTTCTTACTTTTGTGACATCTTTGCCGCCCACAGTCAGTTGGCCCAATAAACAGAGGTCGACACTTTTCAAAATAATGGCGGTTCGAAACGATCGATCGCATTCGATCGCAAATGAATGCATATATGTGAGGTTTTAACTACGGAAAGAAATACAAGAATGCAATTTTAAGAGGTAAGACGCTTTTTTATTGACATTTCTGGCATAACTGCTCTGCTCCCTGTGGAATTAACCCTGTTAACCAAATTATGTCATATTATGAGGTGTATTATGAAATCACTTTTTAGGCATATTTTTTTAGAGGACGCATGAGGCAACAACTTGCTACAAATGAAAGGCATCTAAATTTTCATTTCACACTTACAAAGGTGTGACAAGAAGGAGGGGCTTGCCCTTTATAGTAGGACTTTTGTCAGCCAATGGCATGTACAGCTGTTTCGACAAAGGTTGTCCAAAAAAAGCGTAAAAGCGTACGCGACAATGCCAAAATCATACAGCCAAGACTTGAGATGGCAGGCAATATGGATTCTGAGCTTTTCTTGAAGTTCATTGGGCATTTCCCAGACTACCTTATACGCTTTTATGCTTTTTTTGGACAACCTTTGTCAAAACAGCTGTATTCAGAAGGGCATCCTGTATACTCTACTAGAAGGATGTTCGCAAATGTTGACATTTACGTGGGCTTGGGCAGGGGTTTATGTTCAGACTTTATGGCATTCTTTAGCTTTAATTTTTAACAGATTTTGTGAGACCTAAGTAGACTTTGTATCGTGACAAAATATTAAAAACTGTTACCACATGTAATTAGAAGAAAATTTCACTAATTTTGCCGATGATGAAAAAGGCCCTTGTCTGAGGGGATTAGAGACTACATGTAGGTTATGACAATATTTTTACAATTTCTTGGGCTTGTCAGTAGTCAAGTTCAAAGTCTATCACAAACCATCCTTTTTTACTCCTCTTTACTTTGGACCACCTGCAGGCCTCATGAACACGCATTTCATATCAACCTTTTTCTATTGAATACAACCAATATTGTTGATATCTAAAAAGAAGCTTTAAAATCATTTGGAATTGCATGACCTACAATGTAAATCCCCTCCATGCAACCAAGCACATTGGTGAATTCAAGAGGAATAAATTGTTGTAGATTGCAAAGCAATTGTATGATTGCCAATTGTGAATAATTTACATTAATATTCAGGAAATCTTGACAAGACTGACATCTACCATGTACATGTGCATGTATCAAAAAAATTAATGGTTGAAATATCTGCGTTCAGAAACTGGATAGGGTGGATTACAAATATCCAAACACAGCTGTTATTTTTCCTCGGAATTAAGAAATTATTATTATGCCAACTTAAAGCGATTTTAGATGTTTTAGATTCAATTACTGTTTTTATATTACACATTAAGCTTTAAATCATAAGAAATGCATAAGACAGTTTTTGCAATGTCACAAGACGTTCACACAAAAAAATTGAAGCATGGCCAAGTGATTGTCAAATCAACGCAAATGTGCAACTTGTACAGTACAAATACGGGAGAAGGCATGTAACTGGTTCTCAATATTGCCAACAGAGTTGAAAACAAACAATTTGGCCACTGTAAAGAGATTTAAGCGCTGACATTGTGAGCATTAGCTCTTCAGTCAGACAAAGGTCAAATGCTTGAAATGTCAGCACTCAAATCTCTTTATGGTGGCCAAATTACCTGTAGTTATCAACTCTGTTCAAAAACCCAAACATTTATTTCAACTCCCCCATCCACTGACACAGAACGACAGTTTCTTCACAAACTAACCTTCTTACACTGTATCTCAATATTATTGTTCTCAGCAAAAGGCACTTGTGCCCAATGCCAGAGTCAAGAGTGGTGGTTTAACATAATGAACAAAGGGCTCTTTGCAACTACCACATCTTCAATTCATTACAACACAATCTCACGGTCTATCAGATCTTGATTGCAAACATTCTCTGTATCCTAGATTTACATTTGAGCCTTGAATAAGAATTTTAAAGCCATTAAATGCCAGACCATAGGCCACAAATTTTACTAACAATCATTCATGCAGCGTGGCTAGAGCTACTTGTAACTTTTCAATCTGTTAATAAAATCATAAAGTGTTTTCATCATTCATTCAATTGTAAAAGCTGATGATCTGTACATGTACTTCACTTTACTCTGTTATCCTCAGGTTTTCAAAATCATACATTCAAATTTGTGCACTATTGGGACTTCAAGGGCAGAGATATAATGCCAACCTCCAGAAATGTGAAATCTGGAGATTTTTTCTCTTGTGCTAATCCCCTATCATCAACCCTCCCTCCGCCAATAGCCCACATCAACCCACCCCTTCACACAAAAAATGGCCCACTTCCCCCCTCCCCCCCCCCCCAAAAAAAAACCATTGACTCCAACTTTCCCACAAAATCAACCCTGGCCATTTCCTTTTACATGTAGTTTCTGTAAGTACAGTGTACATCTGTAACAGGTTGGTTAATGCAGGAAAATGCACCCAGGAATCATTGGATGAATTTGGCTACAGGTGTATGTCAAATTTTTTATATACCATTGGAAAATTTGGGGTTAAAATCTTAGCTTCAGGACTGTGAAAAAACATCAAATGTTACTTTCATCTAGCAGATTTAGTTATCCATACAGGACACCAGGGAATTTGTTCCGTATTCAGGTCTCCCAGATAATCCAGGAGATTTGCCATACTATATAATTATGCGAGGATAAATTGACTGATATATATGGAGCCTTTTGAACTACATTAAACACAGAAATCACAGAGAAAAGTGGGGGGCTGTAAAAAAAGTACCGTTTCCACTCACCTTGGCCAACAAAAAAGTTTTTGTAATAGTATGATCCATGATCCACATGTTCAAACACGCGTCCATTTTCATTATGAAATCTTTCTCCGAGATACAAAAAACCGCTTTCAGGTTTTGAATTGTCAAGAATTGTTACTCCCGTTCCACTGCTTAAATTCCCCACACGTGCAGAATCATATGCAGTCAATAAAATGTCAAGTGTTGACCTACGCCTGAAATTGTCTAATTTGGGCTCCTTTGGGCGTGAAGGATCATGAGGATTTTGAAATGCCACATTGTTGCCTCTCGTCAACCCAATTTGCGGATCTTCTTCTTCCTCACCGCCAAGTTCATTCCGAAAGTAAGGGCAGTTAAGAACAAGAGAATTAGTTTTGTCATCGCCCGGATCCGACTCCTCTTCTTCATTGCTGGCACTAGAGTCTGAACCACGTCTTTGCATCTTATCGGCGATTGTTGCTGCGGTAACCTTAGTTGATGCTGCTGAAGCTCCAGATCTTTTGTTTTTCCTTTTTTGTCCATCACCTTGCTTGGCATACTGAGAAGCAAGTTCCTCAAAATCAACTGTCATACTACGACAATCATAATGTGCAAAATATTTCCTTGAAGGTTCATCGCTATATTCTTCCTCTCCTGCTTTTGCATCGCCAGATCCCTTAAATACTCTAGAAAAATATGTGTTGTTCCTAAGCGAGTTCTTACGTCTTAGCACAGGAGTCCTTCTTTCAATAAGAGGGCTTGATGATGCTGAACTAGCTCCAGACTTGCCTCTGAAGCCATCAACAAAGCTTTGATTTTCACTATCGTAATACCATGGTTTCTGCCCCGGTTGCAAGTGTTTTTCATTTTGAATATTTTGTTCAAATTTCCTGATTAACGCAAAGAAGCTTTCTCCAGTTGGAGAACGTGGTTCAGCAATCAGCCCATCTGCGTAGTTATTTCTCACTACAACATTTATTTCACTGGTGTCACTGTTGCTTCTGACATGCATGTGTTGTGGCTTCACTTTTGTGGGGCTTTCAGCACCATAAATTGAACCTGTACTGCGACGTATTTCATCATCTCTGTTATAGAGATGGCTGTATCGGATGGCTTCCGAATCGTCTTTAGCCCTGTAAGTAGCAGACAAAAAAAAATCAGTGAACATAAAAAAAACCATCATAACCAAAGGACTGTGTTGTGGTCCGCCTCTAACACTGAATTTTATTTCACTTATAAAACCTCCAATACCTAACAAGGCTATTGCCTAAGAAAAATTTCAAGGAGTCGGCAATGCCAAAAGCTGAGAAGTTAGAAGCCCAACATGTAACGTGTCACGTGCTGCTGCAAAATAAAGTTAAGCACCAAGAGCATTTTCTTGGGCGCCCCAGGCGCAGCAACCTTGTGTAAAATAAATTTTCAGCACTACAAGCTACTTACTCAAAACAAATTTTAAGCCCAAATGTGGGTCAAGACAAATCACATTTTCCAAACTAGTACACTTTCCACTTCTTAGCATCCAAACACGTTTACAATAAGCTTAGTCTCTCAAACACCCCTTTTGTGTGATTATTCCATGCTGATTTAAACTATTAATTAAAAGGTTTCGTAAATAAAATTCTTCTACCAGTAACAAGAAATAGCATGACCTTCTATTTCTAAGCGAAGAGTTTTTATGTGCCAAACCACAAAAATAATACCGCAGAAAAAAGATAATGACACTAAAGTGACCAGACTGCCTGCAATTAATTTACAATTTTAAGACTTTTCATTCAACAAAATGAACACGACACCGCTAAATTCAGCCCCTTTACGCCCTTATAATAGTTCATAAGGGCATTTGGATAAAAATTTAAGAGTAAAGACGATTAAACATAGTACAAACAGTGTTTCCTCTTAAAACAAGTAAAGCGAACTCGAGACAATGCTTGTTATGATTTTGAAATACAATGCTGAAATTCTCTTGCTACAAGAACAACATTCAAGAATTATAAACACATAAACGAATAGAAGACCATTCAAACAATTCTGGATTCACCTTGTTTTATGCATCACAAAATGGTGCTCTTGCGTGGAATAGAAACCTAACAAATTGGCAAATTTCTGTCGCTGTTGGAGGCAATCGTATGGTCATTCCCACAGAAGAATATCACGAAAAATCACGTTTCCGGTGCAGTTAAAAACGCAGAATAATGGCCGCTTGATTTCAGCTTTGCACGGTGGACGCTGAAAACACGTTATAAGTTGTATGAATTTCTCTTGTTATCTTCCTTGTGAACCTTTCAATCCGAAGAAAACTCAAAACAGTTCGAAGATGGCATCTTGAATCGCCTAAATGCTCCGGAAGGTTGCTGTTTCAAAGAACACTAATCAGCATGTATGTCATTCCGTAGAAATTATTTCACGTATGAAGCAATCCCACATCCTATTTGGTATCTATGCTGACCAGAGGTAATGAACTTCACCCGAGCACTTCAAGTAAATGCCACCAGAAATGCGAGACGTGGGAATTGGCTCTTGAGAGCCGAGATATGCCACTGTCGAATACAAATGTTGAGGCAAACCTGACGACGAAGCAAACGCTATATCGTAAATTTCGTTATAAGCGCCAAAGACTAGCTGAAGCCGCTGAAAACCTAAACGTGTTGACAGTTCAACAGAAGATCCAGGTGAATTGAGGTCTGTTGCTATCATAAATAACGTAGGTCGAATAACCAGCCGTGTAAATGCCAAGTCGCTGGAGAAAATTTGATTAATCCGTGCTAGGTGAAGAAAGAGGTCTTCTTTTCCGACGATCTGCGTAACAGCGAGCTAATCATGGAAAACGATGCGGTTGAACAGTTTGCATTCCGCGCCGATCGAGTCACAGAATTGGACGCAGAAAATCAATACTCGCATAAAGAACAGCTTACTAACAAAAGCGCCTAATGATGACCTGATAGGTCGCCTCTGGAGTTGGATTTCGATTTATGAATTTTAACGAAGGCGAACGAATCTTCACAACTGTATGCATTCGATTCTGACACGTTCTCGCAGCTGTCACAGTTGAATGACCATCTAAAATGTCTGGATCGAGTCAAGCAAGGTTTCGTCTTCGCCTTGTACCCAAAATAAACGCTGAAAGCTTACAAAAACAAAACAAAATACTGACACGATCACGGACACACAAAATTCTCACCTTTCTCTCGCCGATAAAGTCAAATTGTCCGCTTTCTTCGGACTCTCGGAAGCGTTCGTAACCATTCGTGAACCTTCGTACCATCGACAAGTTTTCGGCACGTTTTCAGGCTGGTATAAATAGTTCACTTGTTCGACGAAATAAAGACGGTTGAAGTAAAACATGCAGCTAACGTCATGTAACTTTTTTACTCGTTGTTAATATTTGAAACTTAAATGGTATTCTAACGAGGAATGTGAGAAATCCGGAAATTGTCTATTTATCATGGCGGGAGTGACGAAAATCTTATTACGCAGCAAGGGTATGTCAGAAGTGCCGGTTGAAAACAAACAAACGCGTGTTTTATGAGCATTAATTCCTCTGATATTAATAGCTGTGGTCGCACTACAAACTTTTCCCTTGAGAATGTTTATTTGCAAATGTGGCCGGTTTCAGTTTGTGATAAGTTGCATTGATCAAGAAATTATCTTTAATTTTATTTTTTTCCCGATCTAATTTAGCCTCTGGCGAGGTCGTTTCAAAATAATTCCTAAGTCAGGGTGGGGTCCCTGTACCCCGTTCGTAGCTTCAAGAACATTGAAGTTATGACAGTGAAACCCGGAGGGTATACAATATGCTTTAGCGTCCGCAAAATGGGGAGATGACGTCATGTGGTGTGAAAGTAGGTCCGTTGATTCGTCACAGCCAGCTTCTTGGATTTCTCGTTTAAAACATTCAAATTGGCTCAAAAACAATAAAGAAAGGGTAAACTGTCATAAACATGTTAAAATTTCTTGCCCTCCAGAAACGATGCACTTCAAACAATGGCAGACCCATGCAGCCTCTTTATTTATAGTTTCTAATTTACTTCCTACAAACTGCTAAACTGATGCATGACGTATCGGGTGCCATCAGTCACCCCCTAAAATAGGTAACCTTTTCACACCTATAGTTAATGTGCATAAAATTACAATGTAAATCAACAAGTCGTTGCGATTTTTAAAAACATTTTTCAAGGCTAGACTTTCCACATCCTCGGAGACCCAGGGACAGTTAGCTAGACGGATGGAAGAGATTTTCGTGGGCAAAAGTTTATTGTAAGAACGGGAGAGCCCCTGGTCAATTACTCTTACCGAGCTAGTTCCAGAAGCATTTGAATTCCCCGCTTTTGATTGGCCAGGAAAAAAGCGGGGAATTCAAATGCTTCTGGAACTGGTTCGGTAAGAGTAATCGCCCAGGGCCGCCTCTCCCGTTCTTACGATAAACTTTCGCCCACGAAAATTCCTTCTACCCGACTAACTGCCCTTCGAGGATGGACTCCCCAAGGCTTTCTTTCTCAAGAACTGGAGCATCTATCTGGAACTCTATTTCGCCGTATGCGTGTGCAAAGAACGAAAGTTAATTTCAAAAATTAAAATTCGTGAATTCCTTTTGAATATGATGTGAAAATGCGAATGACTTTATTAATCGTGAAAATACAAAACTAAATGCAAGGCTGGCACTACGGCCACTAATAAATCTGCCCTTTGTCGTAGTGCCAGCCTTGCATTCAGTTCCGTATTTTCACGTTCAAGTGACGCCTGACACGAGGTCTTTCGCAAGAGAGATCCGGTAAAATTACCAGCAAGTTTAATTCCTGCGTTGTGTGGACCTCTGCATTCAAAAGTTTTTTTTATATTAATCGGTACCACGATATAATCAACAAAATGCAACAACAAAATTCTCAAGACCTCTCGCTTAGTTATTTTACTGTCTTTCACTTTCATTCAATTTTGTTTTCACTTTTCACTTTTGCACAAACATTAGGTATGTAGGACGGTGCCTACTTTTGTTACTGCGCATTCGTTCTGTGCATCTCGAAATACTCGGGTTTCTTATGGGTGGTGGCTACTAACAGGGATATTTTTGCACGGTTTATAACTATGCGGAGAAAACAGAACTTAGCAAAACCGGGGGTAACCATGCATTTTTCAGAGATAATAAAGCTTCAATGTGGATAAAAACGCCATACATTGTTTTGCATTTTACGGCTTTTTAGAATAATTGTTGCTTAATTATCTCTAAAATATGCATTTCTACCCCCAATTTTCTTTTTGGATTCTAATAGCCCTTGCATTATTATCTACTTTTTCCGCATAGTCGTAAACTGCGCAAAAATACTTCGGTATTGGTAGGCACCGTCCTTAATGAACACCTATACGATTGTTTTGTCCGCCTTCATTGCTTTATGTTGTTGCTGATGCCAATCCGAGCATCCGCTACCCACAGTTGGTTAGTGTTCTTTATTTGTCCAATAAAGTGTTTTTGTTATTGCCGTTGTATCGACGATACGCTTTACTAGTGTTTCACAAAGAGTAACAATCGAAGCTAATAAGGCTTTCAAAATCCTGTTTCCATGGAAATTTCACGTGACCAATTAAATGCCATACCAAATTGTTACTAGTCACATTACAGGAAACCTCGTTAAGTTTGATGGCTAGCGCTTCGGGGAGCCGATTCGATAACAAGCCTCGAGCCGTAAACCTTTAATTCTAGAGGGAATCCAAAGAAAAGAAAGAATTCGTCGTCGAAAAGTCCGGGCAATGAACATAAGTTCACGTCCAGAGGTGGAAGGACCGAAGAACTTTGAGAATCAGAATGATTTTTTTAATTCCCAGTTGAAACATGAGTCTAAAAAGGCAGAAGAAAACAGAGCGCAGAAAAATGTGGCCGCCATACGACCCCCTATACGTTATGTAAATCATAGATCTTATCGCATCTCATCGATTTGGTCTTGCCAAATTTCAGTAGCGTTTAACAAATCATATACAGTCGATCCTGTCCAGTTGCCCTGGTCCCGGCAAATAAAAATCCAGTAAACAGTAATAAACTAAAAGTACCGGATCCAGTAGTAAAAGATCTAATCAGCAAAATATTGTAGAACAAATAATCTAAAAAAGAGCAAGGCTGATTTCACGGTCAGAAAATCCCCTGATCAGTATTCTCTATTTAAAATTCCAGACCCTCTCTAAAACGGGCAATGGATACTAAATCTCAGAGGGCCGGTCAAAGGAGAAATAAATATCCCGAATCATAGTCTGATCAACTTAACCTCTTTAATACGGAACTACAGTCATAATAGAGCCATATCTAGAGCCGCTACAAGTGAATAAAGTGATATAGTGAAGCTTTAGCGGAACTTACTGTCATGTTTCGAACTTGTTGCTGTGCAGCCAGTGAATCAAAATTGGCTGGCAAAATACGCAAAGTGATTTTCAAAAGCTCAGTCATTTTATACAAGCAAGAGGCTTGGGGAGGCTGTCCGGCCAAGCAGTTCAGACTTCTTCAACATACCGATTAATTAGAAGAAACTGTTTACTAATCTAATCGCAGGTCAGGACGATTCATATGGATAAGTTAATTTATTGCATGTCATATAAGAAAGCAAAATGACTTCATATTTATTCATGACCTCTCTCTTGCTTCCCGTTTATTTACGGGTACTTGATCTCCGTGAACTGCACATGTATCTACGCTATGCAGTATCTATGCTGGCTGAGAGTCCCTGTGTCAGGACCAAATGTCAGTTCCGCCGCTCATGTGCAAACGTTAACTTGTCAGTACTGACAATGACTTACAGTCGACAGGTGTGCGTAAAACCCGACGCACTACGAGAAGCACTGATGTTTGCTCAAGGAGAATGTCCCCCTATTTTTTGTGTTACTTGGGATGGTAGCTAATGGTCAAAAATCATATTTGTCTCCGAAAGCCAAAATAATGGTTCAGTTTTTTTAACAATAACCCTTCTACTTACGGGTTTTTTGTTTTGTTTTGTTTTTTTATCTTGGACTGCAGAAATAGAAAGTCCTTTATTAAAATGCATTGCAACATGTTCTTCTTTGTGTTTTAAGAAAACTTGATGTTAGAGAGACGGTACCTTGCCAAATTGTCGAGCCGTTTTGACCAAAACACACTTATGTCCAGAAATAGGCCTTACCACGGCTTTCGACGCCATTTTGACGGGTAGGCAAACAGGCTTGAAATATTAAACAGTGTTTGTATATGGAAATCCGATGTCAAATAATTTTCATAAAACATCGCTTCTGAAAAATTCATGAATTGGAAACTTTCGGCACTAGGAAGAGGATTTTAAGGAAAAAAATGGAGAGATGTAGCTGTGACAGAAAGCGTCCAGTCGTGTTTTGAACTTTCCATACATTTCCCTGTATTTTTTCCCGCGAACTATTTTTAGTAGCAGTTCACGGCTGGTTCGCTATACAGACAAATGTATGGAAAGTTCAAAACACAACTGGACGCTTTCTGTCACAGCTACATCCCTCCAATTTTGTTCTTAAAATCCTTTTCCTAGTGCCAAAAGTTTCTAATTCATGAATTTTTCAGAAGCGATGTTTTATAAAAATTATTTGACACTGGATTTCCATACAAACACTTTTATTTCAAGCCTGTTTGCCTACCCGTCAAAATGGCGTCGAAAACCGTGATAAGGCCTATTTACCTAACCCTGAATTATTTGGGTACTTCAAAACAGGCCTTTTGTCGTTTTCATTGGACTTCATGTTTGACAGAATTATGTGTGTTTTAGTGAAAATTAAGGTTAGGAGACACCTTGTAATGTCTATCATACAGTTCATGAATCTTATTAGCGTGCATTTCTTGACATATCCCCAAAACACAGTGAAATCTCAGTGGGCCCTTAGCGTACTAAATAATTAGGTAGACCTGTGGCAAAATCACTACCAGGCTCTCTCGGTTAAAATGCTTCCCTCGATGTCGTGTTGCTTGGTAACCTAGCAGGTATATTGCTCCAGTTTGTCAGAGTCTGTGCAAGGAGTGGTTGAATTTGGACGAAAAGTTCGTCATTTTTGCTTAGGATTTGGCAGTTACTAAACTCTGGGAATGAGCAAAGAACACTTGGAGGTATGAAAGAAAGATGCAATTTGGATGATTTTGTACTTTACGTGTGACAGTTGTTGAAATTGTCTCACCACTTTCAGGAATTCTGCGCTCCATCAAGCAATCATGTCGAATTCAGGGATAGAGTTCGGAAAACCCTATATTACGGGCAGTATAGCGACAGGTCTTTACCCTCTTTGGCTGTGACAGGTAAGACAATGCAGAAAGATTTTTCATTCATTATGGTTTGCGTTTTGCATCGCTTAATATATAACCTTAATTAAGGTTACATGTATATAACTTGAATTCTCGAATGCTGTGTGGTGAAAATACTCATGACACAGTCATGCGTTGAAATATTTGTTCTAAAAGGCGATGACGTTTTTCTTTGGGTTGTGCTTTGACTTTTCCTTGCCGTAAATAGCGTTAATATCGTAACGGTATTTTGTCATTTGATGAATAGGGTCCCTGTGTTAAAGTTTGGTGCATTGCTTTGGAAAAAATGGCTCTTGTAATTTTATATTGCCTCGTCGACGGCGAGAACGGAGAAGTGGGGGATGGGGAGGGGGCGGGCTGTTGAGCACATGATCCAACGCATGAAATCATTTTCCGTGTCCTTTGAAATATAAGGGTAGGATGTAGAATAAAAACACGATGACTGGAATGAGGTGCTGAAAATAATTGATCAATCAAAGTACGGCACCTTCAGCAGTCCAAACACCACAAGTTTTCAAATATTGTCCTGCATGGAAGATACAAAGCAATGAACATGCAATTATGATTGCGTTATCACGAATGCCATAAAAAACGGAATAATGAAACTTTAACACGAAGATCCGACAGTCATTATTGCTGGTCGTAGAAATTCAATTACCAGGCAGGCTATTTGTTACCACCAGTATTTCAGTGTGGTTTCCTTTTACAAAGTGACAGTAAAGACAGCTCAAGACAATAGAGCATTCTCATTCACATGACTACCGGCCATATTGGTGTACTGAAACAAAAGAAAGTAATTGCATAAAAATAGAGTTCAATTCCCAGAGGTTTAGTTTGGGACACCAACATGGCAGCCATTTCTTTGTTTTGGGACACCAACATGGCCGCCGTGACACCATGTGAAAACACTCTATAGAAACAGCTCATTGGGACTTTTTGTAAAGGGTGGCCAAAACGGCCTAATAGATGTCAAAATTACAGTAATAATATTAAGGAAAATTAATAATTTTCCCAACCTTGACAAATGGCCGCTTAATGGAGGGTGACAGCTTAATACAGGTTCAACTGTATTTCCTTTACTTACATGTATAAATTCTCATGACCAGTGTTTGAAATGAGAGAGGGATCTCAGCTCAAAACTCCACAAATCTTACTTCCTCAACCTGACAAATTGAACAGTTTAAACTTAGGCCCGGTTTAAACATCAGAATATCGTTGTGTCAAACTCAACTGAATTGAGTTTGACTTCAGCGCGACCATGGCGCGACAGCTGATTCAAACTTTGCGCCAAATTCAAATTTATGCCGTTGTGCTAGAATTCAGTTCAGGACAAGTTTTCGTGCGACATTTGAATCGATGTCATGCCAGCATTAGTGCAATGTTGGATTGACAAGCTCATCAAACTCGATTACTTGGCTCTACATTTGATTCACACCTCGCACTACAGTTGCGCTTACGTTGAACTAGATTCCATAAATTGAGTTTGACACGATGATTGTGCATAATGTGGGTTTTTGACCTCTTTTGTTAAAAATGGTGAAATAAGACCTTCACTTTGCTACAAAATAATTCTAGAACAATGAGAAGAGAGAAATCAACTCAATTCTTGACAGGAACAACTCGTACTCTGTTCTAGTGCATTTTGGAAACAAAAATATGAAAACTTGAAAAACATTAGCCTAAGATTTTTCAAGTTTCAATATATTCCGACCTACTCTGCCTCTGGCCAGAGGCACTAATCGACAGTTTTATCGCACTGGGGTGATAATTTATAACAAAACTTGACAATTATATTTTGTTTTTGTTGTCAGACAAACCTTTCTGGGTTTTGAAATGACATCAAATTTTCGTGGTACTCCCCCTTTAAGCAGATGTGGAGGGAGCTATACCTGTTGACCCCTCAAAATTCTTCATTTGCTCCCTGGATGTAAAAGATTTCTGGAATACTTCATGTACATGACCTGTCTCAGTTTGCTAAAAATCTGCTTACGTCTGTGCTTATTTCTGCTCAGCCTGGTGCAAAACACTTGATCATCCAGTAAGATCGTTGGTCACTTAACCCTAATTCAATCTCATATATTTTTGAAATTCCTTGTATTATATAAATCTTTTACTTTTCTGTGGTTTTCATTGTCCTTCTCACACAGATGTAGCTGTAGAGGTTATTAGCTCTGTTGCAACTGCAAAGAGAAAACGTCTGGACACAAATTATGCCATGGCTGTATCAAGGTAAGTGAACATTCTGCAATACAGTTAATGGCACATTTTTTGGGAATGGTTGTAGAATGAGAATACTTGAAATTATGTTTGGCACATTTTTTATTACCTGTTCTCATTACGGAATCCAGAATCATTATTCTGACACTCTGCGACATCCCAGTCATTCTAGAATGAACAAGCTTTCATGCAAAGTGTTCTTTAAAATTAGCCTCAAGTATTTTTGTTTTGTTGAAATTTCAGCCAGTGATAAGATCTGTTTCAGGCAGTAAAATTAAGCAGTGGCCTGCTCTTAGTGACTTAGCGACATCTCATTTGAAACACTTTTTGAGCCGTAGTAGTTTACCAATGGTTTGTTAGTGTTTCATTACAAACCTGAAGTTGTTCCACTGGATAATTAGTATGTAAGGATGTAAGTCAACCACTCCCTTCATTGTGTTAAAAACTAAGTTGTCCTTTCCTTTTTTCCTCAGGAGAGCCAAGATATCTCCTTGCACATTGATGATGGGGATTCTTTATTCTGAACGATTGCGACAAAAAAATCCTGAGTATCTAAGGAGAGTTTCATCATCTGACTTGTTTTTTATATCAGTGGTAAGCTTAGTTCACTGGACTTGTTCAAATTTATCCTATGCTTTATCATGTTGAGTTTTTCTAACTGGACATGACAAACTAATAGTTATTTTAAACTAATTAGCAATAACTTTGAGCAAAATATCATGATTTGTCAGTGGTGAGCAGATTATTATTTGCCAAAGCTGAAGGCTGAGGCGAATAATTGATCTGCGAGACACAGACAAATGACGAATTTTGCAAGAATCAAGTTCAATAATTGTTTTATCACTTGATCACCGAGTTATTTTGGGCTTGAGCGTAAAATTTTCTCAGAACAGTGGCTAACTTGTCTTTCGATAACACGAGTGACACTTCATTGATCTTTCTTTCTTTGAGATACTCTCAAAAGACATTGAGGGCAACATTTGTTGCTTTTTAGTATTCTCACTGTTCTTTTGATCAACTAAAGTTTCTCTCTGACTGCTCAGGGAAGCGATCTCCCATTTTCACACAAGAGCGTGGTTTCAGTTACCAATAAGCAGAATTTTTGCAGCAAAGCACAGTTGGACAGTATTGCGCATGAGCAGACCATTATTTATAGGCAGTTATTTGCAGGTCACATGGTTTTCTCTCGGCCAATGAAAAGAAAAAGATGCATCGAATGATAATGATAATTATTGTAATTATTGCTAGCTGTTAGGTGATTTGCTGTGGATGCAGTGCACACGACATGGTATAATTTTGGTAACTCTTTGTTTTGTGTTGGTAGATGGTGGCATCAAAGTACTTGTACGATGAAGGAGAGGATGAAGAAGTTTTTAATGATGACTGGGCCAGAGCAGGCAAGGAATATATCAACTCTTTTTGTATTAATCACTCTACACCTTCATTGGCAACCAAACTGAAAAGAAGTTCCTTCCTTCAGCGAACATGCATTCTTCAAACTTTTTTTTTTTTCAAACATACACTGTAGGTGCACATTACTATTACATTCTTTTACATTTGTACTTGGACTTTCTGCAATAATGTAGGCTGCATTCACACTTGGTGCCCGAATACGGTGGCGTGCCCAAGTACGAACCTTGCTGGGAACTAGTGTGAACGCACCGTTTTTTCAAGTACCCACGCCAGAATTCAGGCACGGGCAAGGTCTCGACCTGACACAACCTTCTTGCACATATGGCATACCAGTACTAAAGAGAATGCAAGTTGTGCTATTTTAAAGTTTATTATTTCAAGTCACAAGCAGAAGAGATTTTAACTGCAAAGTAGAGATGGAGTTATCTAAATCAAGTTTTTGAAGCATTACCATGGAAGAACAATTTTTAATAATCACTGTAAATGTACATAAATTTAGGCTCTGTATATTTTATGTCTTTTTTTGTATATCTCCTTTTATTGTGTATTCTATGTTAGGTAATGACCTCAGGGCTGCTATTGATAGCAGAGATGCTTTGTAAGCTCCCTGAAGGGACTACCCTGAGGTCTTACCTATTTATTTTTTTGCTTTTAAATTAAGGTGTCTATCTATCTATGTTGATTTGTATCCATTTCTTTTTTCAGGGAGTAAATCAGTGAATGATGTCAATAAATTAGAAATGGAATTCCTGGCTTCCATTGTAAGTGTTATTTTATCAATAATTAATATATTTCATACTCAGCGGGAAAGTGTTCTTCCCTGGTGATTGCAGAAGTTACATTCTGTAAATGATTTGTTGTTTAACTTTTAAACTACATCTTACTCTCAAAACTGACATCAAGAGTTGAGAAGATGGTGGGTACAAGATAATTCAGCCCAATACTGTCATCTGGAACGAATTACATGTAAGGGATAAAAAAATTTTGATTTATTCCAAAACAATTTAATGATAATAATATTAATTAAATTTATATTAATGCCGTTTAAAATGTGCACATTTAAAAAACCCAATATGGGTACAGTGCAGCATGACCTTACATTGTACTTCCAATTCATCTTTAAACAGTGCTTTTGCACTCTAACAGATTGTAAGTTTGTTTCAAGGCATTTATAATTATGGTGGCATCATATCATTCTTTGTTCGATTGTTTTTTAGGACTGGAGCCTTTTTATCAGCAATGAAGATTTTCTGGATTTTGTCAACAAAGTGGAGTCAAGGTATTGGATTGGAGTCACAGTAGAACCCTGATATAATGACCCCCCTCCCCCCTCCCTGTGTAACAGAGTCCCCACTATAATGAACAACACCATTGAGCCCAGCCAAAATTATAACAAAATGTAACTGGGAACAGGACTCTAAGCCATAAGACCCAACCTTAAAACCTATAAATACAACGTACCAATACAGTTGCATGCAAAACAGATCAGCAGTATACAAACTATTTAATTCCATCAGATGTCATTGT
This sequence comes from Pavona decussata, assembly GCF_977016875.1. NCBI lineage: Eukaryota > Metazoa > Cnidaria > Anthozoa > Scleractinia > Agariciidae > Pavona > Pavona decussata. The sequence goes on from NW_028145452.1 coordinate 1,857,703, forward strand.
GAGAGACTGTAAGTATCTGTCATGGCAGCTTAGTATATACTGCCAGATGGCACTATAATGACATCTACCTGGCTTAATCTACTTGTACTTTGTCTCATCAGTTCTCTTGTCATTTCTATTAACTTCTCAAAAATAATTAAATTGGTTAGTAACAAAACCCTGATATATCGAAAAATTGGCTTGCCTTCCCACAGCTTTGTTATAGTGGGGTCTCGTTTATAATGAACCACTGTTGTAACAATCACATTTCTTTCTCTTGACACTTTGTTGTATCAGGGTTCCACTAAATTGCCTTGTATGATGTTCTTGAAAGCTCATAACATAACATTTCAATGTTGTCTTTGAAAGTGAATATATAACTGCGATGATCATTCACTTATTCATTCCTTCTTCCGCAGTTCAAATGTATGAATTTTCGTATATTCACTTTCATCTCATCACGGGTATATTACGAATTTACAATGTGATCAGCTCCCAGTTGGCTTGATGCAGTGTTGCTCAGTTGGTAGAGCACTGCACCGGCATCGCAGACGTCATGATTTTGAATCCCATTCAAACCTGCAATTTTTTCCAGGCTTTCTTTTCACAACTGCTTAAGTTGCGTATAATTTGAACTGCAATGATCATTCACTTATTCAATGTTACCTTTATTGAACAGAGTGGCAACAACACATGGGCTGTACCGTGGATGGTTCACCTATGGAGACTTGTCCACACTTCTTGATAACTCTGGATTTCTTCATACTTTAAGTACTGTCAGGATTGAATTGCTGAAGGTATGCAATTAAATCCTCTGTTATGCTATATACAAAATGCTACAGATTCTAAGTCTGTATCCTGAAATCAAAGTTAGGTATAACCATTTAAAGGAAAGCTCTTGATCAGATTATGCTGTACAAGGTGATTTTTACTATTGAGTCTATGGATGAAATTCTAAAGTGTTACCATTCTATTAAAAGCTACTTGGCAGTACTTTGCTGATGTGCTGTTTATTTAGTATTACAAGGTGATTCTTACTATTGAGTCTGTGGATGAAATCCTAAAGTGTTACCATTCTATTAAAAGCTACTTGGCAGTACTTTGCTGATGTGCTGTTTATTTAGTATTACAAGGTGATTCTTACTATTGAGTCTGTGGATGAAATCCTAAAGTGTTACCATTCTATTAAAAGCTACTTGGCAGTACTTTGCTGATGTGCTGTTTATTTAGTATTACAAGGTGATTCTTACTATTGAGTCTGTGGATGAAATCCTAAAGTGTAACCATTCTATTAAAAGCTGCTTGGCGGTACTTTGCTGATGTGCTGTTTATTAGGTAGTACAAGGCTGGTGATTCTGTGGATGAAATTCTAAAGCTGCCCTGTGATAGTATTGGTTGGCGGTACAAGCTGCAGTTGTAACTTTTAAATAGTTATAATATTGTAAGATTAAACTTTATTGACATGGGATTTCTAATGTCACTAACTGTCCACCTGTTTTTCAGGTTCTGTGTGCTTGTGCCATGGCTTACATATTGAGCATATCACTGGCATTGTCCGTGACCATGCTTGCTAGCCGCCATTATCACCATGTGCATCAAAGGTTCACCCCTGAGCATGTCACACCCTGTCTAACCACCGACTCCGCCTGTAGGTTCCACCGACCAGGTTTTGTTGAAGTAGTTTCATCTCTATGGCAACGGTCACATGACACCCTTATGGCAAGAAAGGGAGGGCGGGAGATACAAAACAACTCTTGGATATTAAGGCAAAGCAGAACAAGTCTCAAAGGATACATACATGACAGTAGAGCTTTCCACTTTGAGGATAACAATCCAAGACTTGTACCAGAGAACACTAAGACTGTGTCTGAACCTTCATTTCACAGTCAGGCCATGTCAAACAGATCAAAATTGCCCAAATCTGGAAATGTGGTGGAGGTTATGGCTTGTAAATTTACTCGTGGTGTTTCAAGCTGTCCACCTTGTTTACCTTCTCAAATGTCATCAAGAAATCTTGTTTTGCAACAGTCGCTTTTATCAACGCCTTCTGTGAACAGTCTGGTGACATCCCTTGCTCGAAATAACTTTGTTTTTTCTAACTTTTCACAAGGAAGTAGAAACAATAACCACCGGTTAAGTTATATTTGTGTGGCATGATTAGAAATTAGATAACAAAGAGTCCCTTGGTTTAGTTTGCCAAGCTAATGTTGGGTACATTTGCCATTTGAATATGTATTAAAGGGGTGGTCTTGTTATTTAGACAAATATTTCTCCTTTTGTTTAATAGGCCATTTTACAGTTGTGTGCTTAGTGACTTGGCCTTGGATTGGAAGCGAGGCTGAGGTTGACCTTGTTTTGTTACAAACCTCACTGCTTTTCATATGTAAACTAGTTAGCATAAGAACGACATGATCTACATATGAAAAGCAGTGAGGTTTGTATGAAAACAAGGTCGCCCCCAGTCTCGCTTCCAATCCAAGGGTAGGTCACTTAGCACACAACTGTAAAATGGGCTATTGAGGACATAAGGGGTTTAGAAAAAGTACAAGTTACATTTTTTGAAAAAACGATCCTACATTTAAAAACTCAACAGACCTTAAAGGGGCATTGTCACTCGGAATTTGCTGGAATGTGAAATTGCCCTGACTAATTAGAGCGCCGAAAGAAAAATGTCAAGCACATTTTCCAAGGAAGAACAAATCATTCCCAGGTTTTGAAAAGAATTCCTCCAGTACACGCTGGAAGAACTTGTGAAAACTGGCCAATTTTTTTCAAGTCACAATCCACTTTCATCTTGGCCATCTGCTGCCAAAGGTATGTGAATGTTTCTACTGTTGGCAATATGAACTTGTATGCGGAAGAGGTAATACGCGCAACAAACTATCACAACTTGTAACGGAACACATGTTGCACAACAAGTTATACGAAACCGTTTCCCATATTTCTTGGCCTTGAAAGCAATAATTGTTAGCTGGGATTCACACTTCCGGTTTTTGCATGTTATTGCGAGTTGTTGTAAACAGGACAAACTTTTAAAGTTCTGGCTACTTCTCGTTGAAGTTGCTTTCCCTTAAAGTAATGAGGGTATTGTGTTTTGGTTTGATTGAAATTTTCCGCGTATGTAACTTATTTATTGGTTATTCACAGCCGTAAGGCGTAATATTATACTTCATGTTAGGGAACCATATAGTCTCATGTGAAGTTGCATAGAAGTGAGACTACATGGTCCCCCTAACATGAAGTATATTCCAACTGTAGTTAGTAGGTAAGGAAAGTTGTATGTTGGAATAAAGCCTTTTCTAAAACAAGAGTGTGCAGTTGGAGATCTTGCCTTGGTATGGGATTACCATTGCCTGAGTAGCCTGCATGGCTGGCACTAGAAAGGGGAAGGGTAATTGGGCAGGCATTCGATGCGAGAGGGGAGCAAGGGCCGATTGTGTGCACATGCTAACAAAACAACCTGCTCATAGGCCCTGGGCTTGAATGAAAACAGAAACATATTCTGCATGAACAACTAATGTTTAAGCTGTTTTTGTCTAAATGCCAGTTGTTATTTTTCTTTATTTCTGTGCCTGTAGGCTAAGCAAAATAAAATAAACACCCAATCAACTGTAGTAGCTTTAATGAAACTTGTACAAATTACCTAATTGCCACAATGCATGATTTGCCATCTACATGTATTAATCTCTAAGAACTTATTTTCAGTGCTGTTCATACTAACTTTGAGGTTATTGACGGCATTGACAATTGGTCGCAGTTAGCGTTTCTAGAGGCTTAATATATTAAGAATTTTTAGCCTAGCATTAGAGCGGTTTCTAATTGAGTGTTGTAAAACCAAAACCAAAATATTTACTCTGGCCAATCGCAACAGATGTAATCAACACAACGAGCCAATCAGAATTCGCAGCAAATACATGTAACTGGCGCCAAGCGCGGGAAAACGCGTGCAGCAAAAACACGATTGGTTTTGGTTTGGATTCTCGTTGGTTGAGAAAGTGGCGCGAGTAATACGGACTTAAAGAAACCATGACGACAAAGCCAACAAAATGTCACTTGAAAGTATAAGTTCGTGTTACTTGTGCTACTTCGCGATTATTCCAATTTTTTACCTTGTACAATGTGGCCGAACTACCAGTAACAACAGGTGGGAAAGGCGTCCAAGTTGAGACAGGGATTAAAAATTTACCGTCATGTGCCGGCTTACGTTGTCAACAAAACCTTGAATATGGTCATTTCACGTTGTTGTTCGGCCGACTGTATGGCGAAGAAATGTACCGAAACGTATAACGCATGTGCTGGGCAAGTTTTCCTCATTTAATCCTATTGTTTTGTGACGTTCTCGTATTATATAGCTTCTTAAAACTCCCTCAGTGTTTCCGAGGAGAGCAACTAGGGAACTGGTCATTAAAGAGGACTCACCTTGTCTGGGGTAGGGGGGCTATCAAAGACACCACCTATCTCGTGAACATTACCGACAAAATTTTATTGGCTTTAAAATTTGAGTTGACACAGAAATGTTAAGCTAGCAAGAGTCAGCATTGCTAGATAAACAAGAAAAGTGAGGTTTGAATCTCATTGTCATTTTTTGCTGCTGGATAGAGGGGTGGCTATGCAATAAAGACACCATCTTTTAAGGTTGAGGAAGGGGGGTGCAGGCAGAGGCCACCATCTATTTTGGGGCTTGATGGGTTCTGTTCGAGTATAATAGTTTTGACCACTTCACTAAGGTGGACAACTACTGAACCCCTCCACTAGTGTCGAGGAAGTGCCCCCTCCCCACCCCCCCCCCCCCCCCACTATCTGTCAGACATGGAATATTGTCTGTTGAATTATTTAACGAAATTGCAAATGATAAAGATCATAAGTTCTCTGTGTTGCTACCACCTATGGTCAGTTCTATCACTTACCATTTGAGGAACAAGTGCCGTGATATTATGCCATCTTGTCGCACTGATTGGTTTAAGAAATCGTTCATTATACATTACATTACATAGCTGGATGTTTTGAAACAATTTAACGTCTTTGTGCATTGTTGCCTTACTTATTTTCTTCTACGAAGGTATTTTGTGATTTTGTTATTTTAAACCTACCCAATTCATTGTAACTTTAAAGCTATGTAATTCAGTAATTTCGACTGCAAGATGTGGCTATCTCTAACGCAGACAGTTCTCCAGGGCGGAACTCCTCTAAAACAGGTAACTTTCAAGAGTGAATCCCTCTCCAAAGCGGACCTTTCTGCAAAGTTACAGATTTTCTGTGAGGTAGGCAGTCTATCTAGGACATCTTCCTAATGCAGACACTTTTCTTGGCTGGACATCTTCCCAAGATGGACTCACGGCTCTAAGGCGGACAACTCTTCAAAGCCGACAGATTTCCAAGGAAAGTATCTACTTCTAATACTCTTTTCCTCCATGCAGTATTTAGCAAAGTTTTCTGAGTTTTTCTGAGTTTCCAGTCCGAGAATTTAATACGGACACCTGCCTTATGCAGAGGGTTTAGATTCGTTTGTAGTTGGTGGATGTTGATGAGGTTCAGCAGAGGTGGTTGGCCAGCCAGTTGGTGCCGATCCGGTGGCTTCTATAACAGGAAGAACTTGATTCTTCTTGCAGCAAAGCACACAAACCATCGCCGTTCGAAGCTTCTTGTACATAAACAGGTAAATTAAGGGATTGTAGCATGCAGATGATTTGGCGATGTATGCTGGAATCGAAGCGGCGATATCGCTGACCAGAGCTGGGTCATAAATCGCCACCATAGAAGAGACGGCGTACGGCGACCAAGCAATCAGAAAACCTGCTGTCATGGTAACTGCTATCCACGCCATTTTTCTCTCCCCTGAAAGGGTGTGTTGGGTGACGCGGGCATTCTCACCCCAGTTTTGGCTTGCTTGCTCGCTCAACTTGAGCATAACTTTATAAGACTTGAAGTGGCAGAAAGCAATCACAGACACGGGCAGTGCAAAGCATGCCAGCATCAAACAGATGGCGTATGAGAAATCACTTGCCTCTCTTGATCTCCAGTTTACAGAGCAGCTCGTTCCAACTCCTTCCTGCACGTAGCTAGACCAACCAAGAACGGGCGTGACACTCCAAAAGAATGAGTAGCACCACAATAGCGCAGCGAGTAGCAAGGCTTTTTTCCGATTGAATTGTGCTTCTCCGTTATCGTAGAGCTTGCATAGTGTGAAGTACCGTTCATATGCAACACCAGCAAGATTCATCATGGATCCAAGTGCAAAAAAGGTCGTGAGAAACCCATAAGCAGTGCATCCCGCTTGGCCGAACAACCACTCGCCTCGTGCGTTTGATAGAACTAGCAGCGGAAGTGCTACGATTGAGTATAAAAGATCACCAGCCGAAATGTTGAGTATGAAGATGTTGGGGGCATCCAATAGTTGAGGATTCAGGAAATATGTGAGACAAACAATACAGTTGAAGATTACTCCGCAGCTCCCGATAATGGACGAAAGAGCTGTGAGGACTTTGAAGGTGGTCCTCATCTTAGGTCTCTACCTGTGTTACCTGGACAATAAAGAGAAGAAACAATCATTTTAGTATCAATATGTTGTCTGGGTTTCAGTTTGCATTCTTCTATTTCCATAAGTAAAGGGATCACACCTAGCCTGAGTTGTTCGCTTAGTTTATCGTAACTGAAATGACACAACTAAAGACACGCAAATGAACAATAAATAAGTTAAACAGGAATCGAAGTGCAAAAGCTGTTTTAGAAATGTCTTAGAGTTTAAACTGAGCCGTGAAGTGAATCTGATTCATAGTCTTGGTCCCGTTTCATTGTACACTCGACCCCTCAAGCATCGTTATGCATTATTAAAACCAATCGTGTTTAAATAGATAAGGGTTATGTATGCATGCATGTTAGTGTGTACATGTTTCGACGAAAGATTTAAGGTTGGTAGTTGCAACAGTTTTTGAGAAGAGAACCTCGACCTGACATTCAATAAACATGGGATAAAAAAGTCCAAGAGGTTAAAAAGAGCAGTGTAAAAGTACTTTGACACTTAAAAGTGGTCCAAACTGAGCTACATAAGTAACTGCAGATGTAACAGCACCCAGTTCCCGATTACTAAATCGTTCCGTCAAAAATTCAGATTAGTGACACCAGCTTTGCCGGACATGGTGCTGTTCAGGACGGATTGAACATTTATATTGAACTTACTCTGAATAAACATTTAGGTTGCGTTCAATTAACCGTTTTCCGCAATAGGAATAAGCGAAATTGCTGTTAAATTTCTCTTTTTAAGTAACTTGGCAAGCCATTTCTGTAAACATTCACTGACACATGATAATTTAAGAACCATTTCGTACTCCAGTAACTCCTAAAACCTCTTAGGAGGGATTTCTTGTCATCGCTAAATGTATTCCTCTTCCGTGATAGGGTCAATCGAATGCACCCTTAGTATTCACTCAACGCTGAACTTGTCTGGATTGCTTGGCTTTTATAAAAATGATTTTTAAACTTTCACGTCAGTTAAGTATATAGTGGCACACATCAAGCAAACCCTTATACTATGTTTAAATATAAGGGAAGCTCATTTCAAGTCCTAAACTTGGCCGTATACAGTCATGTATACAGCTGTTTCGACAAAGGTTGTCCAAAAAAAGCGTAAAAGCGTACGCGACAATGCCGAAAGGTAGTCTGGGAAATACCCAAAAAATTTCAATAAAAGCTCAGAATCCATATGGCGGGCATATCTATGGATTCTGAGCTTTTATTGAAATTCAGTGAATATTTCCCAGACTACCTTTGGGCATTGTTGCGTACGCTTTTACGCTTTTTTTGGACAACCTTTGTCGAAACAGCTGTATTAGGGAGCTTAAGCAACGACGACGGCAACGGCAACGAAAACGTCACCCAAAAATATATCGCTATCTAATTCGTGCTACTTCGCGATAATTTCAACTCGCTTAACTTAAACAAAAATGGCGAACTATCCCGGAACCAAATTGGTAGGAGTAGCGTACAAGTTAAGAAAGAAAATGAAAAATTCACCGTCGTGCGTTCCATTCTCCACAAAACCTTAAATGTGGTCATTTTTACGTTGTTGTTTTGCAGGGGACGGCAAAGAAATGTACCTAAATGTAAAACGCACGTGCAGAGCGATTGTTTTTGCTCATTAAACCTATCGTTTTGCGGCGTTGTCGTTGCCGCTGCCGTCGTCGTTGCTTAAGCTCCCTATTTACATTTGGCTATACAGTTCTAAGCTTAACTTCGTAAAATGACGTCGACTGTAAGCGAAAAGTTTCATTCTCTATCAAGACACGGGTGCTTTCGATCACAACAGGTGAAAAACTCAAGGTGAAATGATTGATTACCTCAGTCTCATCGCCATGAACTGCTATCTGAATTTGACGCTGAGTTGTCTTAGCCTTGGAGAACAGAATATACCGCCTCTTGTCTGAAAGCCGCGTGAGAGAAGAAGTGATTGTTCGAGACTGTATTGATGTCTTTGCGTCTGTATCGCGAGGGTTTTGCCGGGTAACGAGATTTTCTGGTCCCTGGTTCTTTTGTGTCCTCTTTAAGAGTGTACATTAATTCAGATTCAGATTGAACTGAGTGACTCATAGGCCAGTGAAGACGACGGGAACCATGAAATGTGGCTGAATAATTTGATATTGCAATTTTAACCTTCTTCTCTGCAATACAAACATCCGTTTGTCGGATGTGTTGCCGCTGGTCAATTTACTAGTTTGTGCTAACTTAACAGTCAGATACCCTTGGTGAGGAAAGTGAAATAAAAATAGAACAAGGGACCTATATTCCCCCCTCCCTCCTCCTCCTCCGCTAGAAGGTAGCTGAAAAAATACAAGAACCGCAAACGGAAGGTCGGGATTCTTAATTTGTGGCTCTGATCATACACAGTGCGTCTTAAAATGTAAAACTGTGAAGCCGTCAGATGACATTTCCTCCATCTGCCTTCACTCCAATATATGTTTTCGCTGATGTTTATTTGAAGTTGTTTGGTTACCCGCAGGATGCCATGGCAAACTTTTCATTAACTTGCGTGTGTTGAAAGAGACGACAAATTATTTTTACACATCACATTCAAGACAAAATACTGCATAAAATTATTTAACATGATTTAACGATGAAAGGCATTTGAGATGGATTAATTGTTTTTTTTATATATACGTTCAAATGTCAGCTCACTGAGTGATGTCGGGGTTCTTTTAAACACTGAAGAACAGAAATAATTACCACTGTAATTACGGACGACTGGTTTACCTCAGGTAATTAATACATTCTTACTATAATGACCTCGAAGTAATTCCAAACTGGTTTTTTAAAACCGTTTGAAAGAAAAAAGCAGTGAAATCGAAGAAATCCCCTTCCTGGCCATGAAATATCTGTTCGAAAAGATATTCAAATATTTTGTTAAACTTGGGCTTACTAAAGCAAAGTTTTATCATAAGCTTAAGGGAAATTTATGTCTGTTTTGTTTGAATGAATGAAAATGCCTCACTGTGTTCGAAAAGAAAGACAGCCTTTTTGAAAATTCTAAAGGGCAATTGAGCACATTGCGAGGAATGACTGATAGTTCTTGACAGGAATTTACGTATTTACAAAAGGGTTATTTAAATATTCAGCTTAAATGTGCGGCAGATCAAACTGTCTTATTTGACACAAAGACCAATATTCTCAATTTGTCTCAATTTTATTTGCCACACTGACCATAAAAATATACAAGCATACATACAGTGTATCCCGTTAAAACATGGCTTTAACTCAGCAAATGTGCAGTTCAACAATGATACAGACCACTGTATTTTGAACGGTTAACACAACTGTTTCATATCGAGTTTTTTCAATATATCAAAGTTCTACGCTACCGATGCCATCTGTGTCCTCAGACTCGACAGAAAATAAGGTTGTTGTTAATGCACAACTGTTGTGCAGACCTTGATAATGAACTGCAAAGCACCACGCTTAAATGAGTGCTATTAAATGCCTTAAATGTTTTAATATGAATAGTCATGACATTCGCCGCAAACGCCACCACGGGAAAAATAAAAACAGCTTTTAAAATCAGGATTTTCCGCGATTTTCAGACTCCTTGTACGTCTTCTGCGACGTAAGAAATATATATATTTTTTCATTTTTATACATTTTTACATCATTAATGAGCCGAGTATTTATTTTGGTGTTTTTAATCGTTCTGATACAAGCAGGCTGTTTTATTCCAATCGCTTTACAAATATAAGCTTAACTCGCCTGGGCTTTGACATTTACTGAGTATTATTTTGTTTCACCTGCACCCACCGGTTTAATTTAATTTGTTTCCTTTTTTTCTTTACACAGGCAGTCGAATATCACGCCCTCATTGGTCGAAGGACCGCTTTTCATTTAGGCAAATTTTTTGGTTTGTCTCCCGAAACTTTGCTTGTCAAACATAATGGAACCTTTTTTTTTTAATCTGGGCAAAGAACCTCGTTTTCAGTCCCAAATTTGCCATCTCATTGGTAAATCAAAAAACTTTAATTGTAGGACAAATAAACTTTCAGACCGGAAAAATGGCCACAGACAGTCTTGTAGACTGAACATCTTACCTTCCAAAAAGTTTCGTTTATGTATCTCTAGAGGTAAATGTGTAAAATTACTGGCGCTTTCAGCGTTTTAGAAAAGCAAGGCTTACTCAGTAAAATACTCGACGATGCGACAGTGACTTCATTCGCTAGGAAAATCCATTTAGGACATTAAATCACCATAATCATCATCATCTTCGTCTTCTTCTTCTTCTTCTTCTTCTTCTTCTTCTTCTTCTTCTTTGCCAAATTTGATGGTGTAACGTCAAAGACTAAATTTGTAGTAATGCTAGGAGCTAATTCAGTGTTATGCTCTCTTCACATCGCTGTATGCTGTTTTCGCTATTTCGTGTCAACTCGTGTAGATTGTTTATTTCCAACTGGCCCACCAAAACGGAACCATGTTCAGTAAATTTAACAATGTTTACACGTTATATCCTCTCAGGTTGCTAGAGACCGGTACTACGTTCAAAATGTTCAAGAAAAAACGGCCGATATCTGCAAAAACAAGTGTCGGAAACGTTTTTTGTCCGAGACGGATCGTTCGATAATTAGTTCTGATGGCGCACGAAGCTACCAAACGGAAATTTCAAGGAAAAAGTATCGGAAATGTGTGCAAAAAGCGTCTGAAACCTTTTCTGTCTGAAACTGATCGTTCGATAATTATAAATCGGAACCGTTTTCCCAGTTATATTATGATTAGGTGATGACGCACGAAGCAACCAAAATAGAAATGTAAATTTTGCCGAATAGCGTGAGAATTCTGGTTTCAAAAAATTGAAACGAAAAAAGTGTATCGGTGCTTTCCATTTTCATTTTAACTGGTTGAACAAGAACTGGAGAGCGCCCATGGAAAGCGCCCATATGGGCTTAGCCCCTTTGAGAACTTCAGGCATATCGACTTTAAACATAACTTTTTACTCGCCGGCCCGATACACCAAGCAAGTGCGAGGAATGTTTAGCTGACGGAACAGTTTTCAATATGATAAGCCTGGATTTTTTTGAGATTAAACTATGAATTCGGGGAAAAAATGGCAAGAAGAATTTATTTACCGCAAAGTTGTACAATATATTTCGGCAGGTAATGACCCAGTTCCAGTAGAGTTCTTCCCTAGCCGGCTTAAAAAGATAAGAGCAAATTAAAGCTTTTCAGGTTAAAGACCGGATCAATGTACTTACCGATATAATATGCAGCGAGAACGTCGGGCTCACTGAGTTCAATTAAGACGCTGATTGCAGGAATTGACAAATCTTTGTGATGGTCAGTACACATCGATATCCGAAGGAGAAACTTTCCCGAGTGCACATCCAGAAAGCTTTGAACAAAAGTTCGGAAAAAATTTGCATATGCGAAGTGGACATCTGCAATTTTGTTTTGTTTTGTCTTCACGATAGGCCTCTGATGTTTGCTAGTGGCAGCTTTGGGTATTTTAATAATAAGATAGGTAATTGACTGTCTAGGTAATTATTAAAAATTGCCGCGAGTCAAAATATATTACATCCCGCATTGGTTGTGGCAATGATTTATTAAAGTGTATATGACAGATTTTTTTTATTATTATTATTATTTGCTTGATCGAATCTTCATGTTGTTCTCGTATGAAAATCGAAAAACTAAATTCGCTATCGATTTTTCTTCCCCTCGTTTGAGGCGGACAAATACGTGTAATTTCACTTCCGGTTGGGTACAAAACCGCGCAAGGTGGGAAACTGGGGATAGTGGGCCTGTGACGTCAATACAAGAAGGACACGTCGCTTTCGCGGGTTTCAGTGTTTTTGTTGTGTGGAGGAAGAAAACATACGGCTGTAGCGACAAGAAAGACAAGAAAAAGGGGATCTATATCCACCAAATTCCCTACGGTGATACAAGATCGGAAGCCGAGAAAAGGAGACGAAAATGGATTTCACACGTGAATGGAAGTCGAAAACACTGGACCCAGAACAAGTATTCGGTGGTGTGCTCGATGCATCGCAAAGAAGATTTCACTCGCACGTATTCTTTCAACCAACAGTGCTATTAGGAGCGACTGAAGCGTGTTGAAATTGGTGTTTTGCCCGTTCCTCGATTTTATCGACCGAAAGTTGAGCAAGAATTGAATATTCAACTAGAGATCGTCGTTTGCATCGCCGTTCGGTAAGATTTATCTCACTTCTCATAGTTGAAATGTGTGCACTTGATCAAAGTTTACACATGTTCTGCTTTCCATTAACCTTAAATACGGTGCCTACTATTGTTACTGCGCATACGTTCTGCGCATCTCGAGATTCTTCTGCGGGTTTCCTATGGGTTTGGCTTTTTTAAAGGTCGGGATTCGGGATTTTAACGAAAAAGAGCGACGATATTCGGGATTAGAATTAGGGACGGGATGTGGGATTTGACGATTTTACGAAGCGGGATGTGGGAAATGTAACTCTAAAGAAACGAGATCCGGGAAGTCCAGTGTCAAGAATGTACAATGAAAATCTAGTTGTCACTGTCAAGATGCCTGAAATTCACCTAAGGAGAGAGATGAATTTTACAAATGGTTGAACAAACTCGTTCCCAGGGTCCTCTGAAGCTAGGAACGAGGTTGGTGGTTGAACAGTAAATAAATTGTTATAAACAGGAGCCTACTGCTGTCACTGTCCTGGACAAGAAAAGAAATGTACGGGTCCGATGTCTTAACAGATAAAATTTCTTCAGTGCTCCCTGAGACCTTGCAGTTAACTTGAGCTGATAAACCTAAACAAATGCCACAGAGCTAGCGTACGCAAAGGCATAAAGGAACTAACTTAAACGGCTCTGAATGATAAATGATAAAATGAAAACTTCCATTCGGTAAATTTGAATAGTTTCCGTCATGATCAAAATCAAAAGGTCAACAGAGAGATCTCACCACATTTTGATCAAAAAGGAAAATCTCTCAGAAACCTACTCAGGAAAGCACTTAATCCAGAAGTCTAAGGCCAGCGGGAGTCGTGTTTGGCCTCAGTCACCTTTTCAATGATCTGTTGTAGTCCCACGTCATGGTACGTGAGCAGCAATGCTCTTCAGACTTTGAAGGCCATTATCCCTGACTGAAAAGTTTTCCAAGGATCAGCGATAAGAAAGGCACCCATCACCGTTCAATTGAGAGAAAAAAGAAAAAAAAAAGGAAAAGAACAAGCTCTAAAAAGAAATTGTTAACTGAATTATTGACTAAGGTGATTTGCGGGAAACTTTGATAAAATGAACGATGTTGGTGGAGAGAAATAGAATAAATAATCTTACGGCTAATTTCTCGGTGACCGAAGACCAGTGCAAAGATCAGTGCTCAGATTTGCAGTGGGAATTTACATCCAACTGAAAATGCCTTTTTTCGTCGAGGTAAGGGAAAATTTTGTCCGGGATGGCGGGATTGAAGAACCCTATTGGGGTCCCTTTACTATATACAGGGATAATTTTGCGCGGTTTAAAACTATACAGAGAAAGCCGAACTTAGCAAGTGCTTTTGGTATCTCAAAGGAAAATTAGGGGTAACCATGCATTTTTCAGAGATAATTAAACTTCAATTTAGGAAAAAAATCCCATACATTGCTTTATATTTTGGCGCTTTTTAGAGATATTATTGCTTAATAATCTCTGAAAAATGCGTGGTTACCCCCAATTTTCTTTTTGGATTCCAAGAGGCCTTGCTAAGATCTGTTTTTCCAGCATAGTCATAAGCCACACAAAAATACTTCGGTATTAGTAGGCACCGTCCTTAACTCATATAACTCATGTATAATAGTACACTGATTTTAATTCTCACATAAGCGTAAGTTTGACTTTATGCGCGTGGTTTATTACACCTTTGTTATTATTGCTACCCTTATTATTGTAGTGATTATGTCAATAATAGTCATGTCTGTTGGTAGAGCTTCATTTTTTTTTTCAGTGGAACTTTTTATAACATATGTCAAGAAGCAGCCTTCGCACAGTCTTTAAAGGATGAGTAGAGATTCATGGGTTCACTCTTAGAATGAATTTGTTGGATATTTTGAAGATAATGAATGATAATGTGATGTCAATTATTTCAACTACTGGTTGAACACTTACAGAACATTGGAACCGTTTTATTCTTTTAGTAATAAAGACCTAATTCTTTGGTGACTAGAACATCCTTATATTATTATAAATTCATCCTTGCAAATAAATATGCAGTTGTTCAAACCTTTGGAATGCCCATTATTGTATTTTCAGTAAAAGCTGTCCTTCTTTAGAAACTGTTCAAGAAAATTTCTACCTTAGGAGTCCCAGAGAACTAAGGGAGGGAGAAGGAAGAAACTAGGTAAATCACTTACTAGGAATTGCAGATGATGCCAAGTTGTTAGACCCAAAACAGGCCTAAAGGCTTAATCTTGAATTATCATAAAAAGACTGGTTCAGATAAGGGAATGGCATGCTGCAAAGGCAAGTAATTGTTTCCAATGTTGTCATCTTGAAATAATCCTTTTTATTTAAAATATGCTAATAAAAGCATATTTAACATTATTCCATGAGCGTGCATTGGATACGAAATGATATATAGACAAGGAGACGCTATGTTCCTCGTTGGCTATAATCATCTCATATCCAACAAGCTCAAGTGGAATAATTGTTTTATTAAAAACAATCAAGACATATATTTGCTAGATCTTATTGATTTTGCTTTGCAAGAACAAACAGAATACGTTTTAATCGTCACTATTTCTTGGGCATGGTTTAATGTCTCATATACCTGCATGGTCGCCAAGCCAGTTAAATATCTGAAATTCCATAATACAAGGATCCTGTTTTTATTAATAAAAAAAAAAAAAAGGTTATTTCAAGTAATGTTGTCTAATATAAATGGTCAACAAATTTAAAATATTTTATCCAGACAAAAGCCCTCACACATTAAATAAGCATGTTTTCATTTTTGCCAAATTAATTCTAAACATTTACTTCGAAAAAAGGCCTAAAAAGGTCTGTCAGGCTAAATCTTGAAAAATCGTAAAAAGTGTGGTTCAGATAAGGGAATGGAATGCTCCAAAAGCAACTTATTTTCAGTATTGTCATCTTGCATTTTGTCATGTAGCTTTTTAGACAATTTCCTGAATTCTGCCCAGTAAGTGAAGATTCATAGAGAATGAAAGATACCTCTAGTATGTTCATTGTGTCAAAATATTTAGACAGCAAACAACAAAAACTAAGTAAAAAATTATATTTCGGTGCGAACTATACCATCATTATCATCAGCAGCAGAAACTTAGCTTTGACACAATGAACAGACTCAGAGTATCTTTCATTCTCTATGTACTGAAATTATCAACAATACTTGGTTTTAGGGGGAGGTTCCTTAGAAGATTTTATAGCTTTCTCAATATTCTAGGTTTTAGCAGTGTCTAGCAGGGTTGAAGGTGCAAATCTCATTTGTTTTAGAAAAAAAGTAGACATGTAAGCAAATTGTACAAGTAAGAAAATGAACATGCACATATAATTATTATTGTCCTGCAAATCCAGTTTCTGCAATATTTTGCCTGTCTTGATTCTTTGGGCAGTATACAAGAGTGACAGGCCTGCACGACTCCCTAACTCATGTTTTAGCCTTTTTATAATTTGTCTCTCACAAGTTTGACTGCCCTCTTTTGTAACATATGAGGGGCAGGTCTTTGTAGATTTCTTTGAGCAATGGTTGTTGCAATGCTTGGCAAGCATGCTCTTGATCGGTGGTGGTGCATTACTTTAAAGTTCCCCAACAGCAGCATCTAGATTTAAGAAGCTCTGAACTTTCAGCTTCCAGGTATGTTTGGTAAATTTCATCCATGTATTCTGAAAAAGGACTAAAATCAAACAAACATTTAAATTTGGTAAATAACCAGAAGTACAGTCTACACATGAATGCTGTGCTCCACAGCACTAATGACACGAATGATGGATCAGAAAATTAACTCTACAGTGAAAGTTTGACTGCTGAAGTGAATTTCAAGCTAAACATTAGAATGGAAAACCATAAGAGGAAAAACAAAAAAAAGTCTGGGACCTCAATGGGAGTCGAACACACAGCAGAAATTGCTGGAGTGAACCCATGAATCTCTACCCATGAATCTCTACTCATCCTTTAGAGACTGCATGAAAGCTGCTTCCTGACAGGTATGTTATAAAAAGTTGCAAATGACAAGCTGTACAGAAAGACGAGGGAAAAAGAAACAAAAACAATTATGCACAAATGAAGCTTATACCTGTCAACTTTTTCTGAGTCAAACGAGTGAGATTTTTGTCGCGTCTTGACCGGGATTTCCGAAAACGTCCGAGCCACTTCCGAAGATTTCCGAAGACTTCCGAATGATGCCGAAAATGTCCGAAGATATTCCGACGACTTTTGAACACTTACGATTCAAACGGATTGTAGACGTTTGAAAGCTTTTGCGATTCTTATATAGAGCAAAGAAATGATACATAACAAATCTGAAATGCCATGAAGTTTTTTAGAACAACTCGTCCAGATTTGTGAGTCAGGCGTGAGAAATCGTCCTTGATGCGTGAGATCGATGTCTTTAGTCCGCAGGCGGGAGACTCACGCATTATGCGTGAGAGTTGGCAGGTATAGCAAGCTCTACCAACAGACACGACATAATCACTAGGGGTCACTACAATAATGAGGGTAACAATAATAACAAAGGTGTAATAAACCACGCGCATAAAGTCAAACTTACGCTTATGTGAGAATTAAAATGTACTCTTATACATACTGAACTTCCATGAGTTACAGTGGTTACCAATAACACACGACCTATCGCCTTCGAAAGACTCCGATAAATGTTTATTGTTTTTTATGTATTGTACTGAATCTCGTTGTACGTGTGAAAAATAAAAAAAATTGAAAAAAAATTGAAATTGCGTTTTGGTGGACGTCAATCAAAGAAAAGCCGTTGAAATTGTTTGAATTCTGAGAACATTTCAAGGCAACAGAACCAAGAAATTGACAGTTTTATCCGCTGACGGATGGTAAACTTTATGAAAGTTGATTTGAAAGTCTTTTGAAAGTCTTTTTGAAAGCGATAGGTCGCGTGTTATTGGTAACCGCTGTAAATAAAGTTTACCTTCTCTTAGCAAGGTAAAATTCTTAGTTTCTTGCAGGGTTACCTTGGAATCTTGTCAGAATTCAAAATAATTTCAACGGCTTTTCTTTGATTGACATCCACCAAAACGCAAATTTATCCGACTCTTTTGAATGCCGTAGGTCGCTTGTTATTGGTAACCGCTGTAAGGTTAATGGGAAGCAGAACATTTATAAACTTTGATCAAGTGCACATAATTCAACTATGAGAGGTGAGAAATCGTACCGAACGGCGACGCAAACGACGATCTCTAGTTGAATATTCTTGCTCAATTTTCGGTCGATATAAAAATCGAGGAACGGGCAAAACACCAATTTCAACACGCTTCAGTCGCTCCCAATAGCACTGTTGGTTGAAAGAATACGTGCGAGTGAAATCTTTGCGATGCATCGAGCACACCACCGAATACTCCTGGAATACTTGCTCGGGGTCCAGTGTTTTCGACTTCCATTCACGTATGAAATCCATTTTCGTCTCCTTTTGTCGGCTTCCGATCTTGTATCACCGTAGAAGGGAATTTGGTGGATATAGGTCCCCTTTATCTCGTCTTTCTTGTCGCTACATCCGTATTCCTCCTGCGCACAACAAAAACACAGAAACCGACTGAAACTCGCGAAAGCAGCGTTCTTGTATGACGTCACAGGCCCACTATCCCCAGTTTCCCACCTTGCGCGGTTTTGTACACAACCGGAAGTGAAATTACACGTATTTGTCCGCCTCAAACGAGGGGAAGAAAAACCGATAGCGAATTTATTTTTTCGATTTTCATACGAGAACAACATGAAGATTCGATCAAGCGAATAAAAAAAAATCTGTCATATACACTTTAAACAAATGATGGTGAAATCATTTTTTTAGAACAATTGACAGAGAACTGATGGTCGGTGGAGAATTAGAAATCACAATAACGGGAATGTGAGCAACTGATCTTTATTATTTTAACGGAAATAACTATTTATCATGATTGTACTATATCATCATTTGTTATCCCTTCTTAAGGCAGCCCTTATCGCTATTGCAGTCATACACGAATCACACATTTCCTCCATAAAGCTCCCCAGAGTCCGCCGCTTTCTCAAAAGTCCTGATGGAGTTTATTACCTAAAATTTTATTTAAATTTTGGACTAGCCTGCGTAGCAGTCATTTCCGTTTCTTTTGAGCCAAGCGGGGCAAGCACGAAAGACGCGCGAGGGTATTGGGCGAAAAGGAGCAACTTTTTGCCTAATGCCCTCGCGCGTCTTTCGTGTTTGCCCCGCTTGGCTCAAAAGAAACGGAAACGACTGCTTCGCAGGCTAATTTTGAACATGTAATTGTCCCTTGCCGGCCAACCGACGGGGAGAACTAAGACTTGCTGACGTTCCGAGCCCCACTAGGTACAGATGCCGGGACGATGATGGGTCCTTCCCAGCTTGGCAGTAAATGTGAAGTAAGTAATAAAAGCTCATTTTTAAATGCCTTGTTTGTAATATTTTTGCTCATATGACGCACAGAAATTTCGTTCAAAATCAAAAACCAAAATGTTGAGAAAGACACTTTAGTCTTCTGTGGGCGTATGTTTTTGCCAAAAGAGATAACCGAGTTAGTATTGCAGAAATGTTACAACGCGTAAGTAGAGAAAATCAATCCAGGCGCAAGTTTGACACGTTAATAAAAGCGATGATGATGATGATGATGATGATGAAACGTTTGAATGCAGGGGACCACAAGACTCACAAATAAACTGTTCTGAATACTCTTTGTTGCCGGATGATGATGGTGATGATGATGATGATGATGATGATGACGATCATGATAATGATGACGACGATCCTGTTTCTTTCGTCTCTCACATTCAGCCAGCTCCAGGATTCACTGCCAGCCACCTCCCCTGGACGAAACTCTGGTCTTCCAAGACGCTCAACAAGTGTTGCCTCGTCGCCATCTTGGAAACTTCAAGCTTCGATCTACTTGGCTAACGTCAGTCTTTCTGCCTCGTACTTATTGCTTTTAGCAGGGGATGTGAGCTCCAACCCCGGTCCGGTGAAAGATCCCTGTACTATCTGTTCTAAAGGATGTCACTCAAACCAAAGAGCTATTCAGTGTGACGGTTGCGACAAATGGCACCATGCTAAATGCTTGAACATGGGCGCTGACGAATATTATTCCCTCGCAACTAATGAATCTTCTACCTGGATGTGCTTTACTTGTCTGTTTCCTG